>NW_015505989.1:162231-179006 GCF_001515645.1 Sinocyclocheilus grahami
AAATAGGCTAAGTAAACATGTATAATATATAACCAAATAAATAAGAAACGTAGAACATTTATTAGCAAAACGAATAAGAAAGCTTGGAGGCACGGCATACACTTGATGTAAAAAATAAAAATAAATGAGACAGTTTAAATAAAGTAAAAATCAGCAAACAATGTAGAACCAATTAAATAAGAAACGAATGTTAAAAAAAACTTCCATAATCAGCTTAGATAAACGGCAAAAGTCAACAGGCTTTTCAAAATCCAAAATACTGCCAAACAGGAGCTTTTGCATCTCGTTTCGACACTAAATCATCCGCGATCGTCTTGTGTCTCGCCTCACTCTTCTTGTCAGTCAGCTCGACTCCCTCTCCTCACTGGAGAAATTAAATCTGATCTGTAATGCGACTGACGTTCGGCACGCTGCATTGAGCAGCCACGTTAAGCTTTTAATTGTGGTGTCTGTTCTTTTACTGAACTAAATTATTTTTATTACTATGAAAATCTAAACGATGGTGGGGGTCGGTGCCGCGGTGGGCAAGTGACGTAACCGGTGTTGCGGCTTAACACTGGTATCACCGTCAACACCGTCTATTGCGGCAAGCCTAACAACGACTCATTTTCAAACTTTGAAGCGTTACTAACAATTCAGTCTTACAAAAAGTCGCACTGCAAAATGTGATGCTCTTCCTCGATATTTGTCTTGTTTACCAGTACAAATGTCTCAAGTTTCTTAAATTAAGATACATTTACTTGCGCAAAATTACATAAGCTTTGTTTTCTGTGAAGCTGATCTAAATTAAGCGAATTTATGATTAAAAAAATAATTTTGCCAACAGGCCCAGAAAAAACAACTTAATTTAAAAGGGAAAATGCTTTCAAATATTAGACATTTGTTCTCTCTTTTTTTTCCTTTTAAGTATAAACTCACATTTTGTTCTACGTCTCAAAACAAGATTTCATATAATTTTGCATCAAGGAAATCTGGAGTACTTTGAGATAAGGACATTTGAATTTATGACTTTCAACTCCGCCTTCATTTACAGAAAAGCAAATTAAAACTTTAGACCCACACAAACCCTGCAAATATTTCAGAGGCAAAATCAAACACTATTCATCTTGCATCGATGTAAATATTTTTCTCCTCATTGAATGCATCACATTCTCCAAATAACATTTGTGTCAGCAGATATTTGTGCTGATGATGCATCTATACATGACAGTTAAAGAGGTCATATGATGCGATTTCAAGTTGTGCTTTCTCTTTGGAGTGGCAAGAAGAAGACGCCTCACGCGCCGGCTGTTGTGAACGCGCTCAGGACAGTTGGACATTGCGGTGAATCAGAGGTAAAAAACTATATAAATACTGTTCAGTTTCTTGCACAGACCGATCGTTTCGTGTCTATACACATCAATGTATCGTCACGAGCCGCAGGGTTTAATTTGGTTTTGTTTGTGTATGTTTTTTGTCTTTCAAAGCCGTGATTCCCATTCACTTCCATTATATGACTGACAGACTGCAACGTTTTGAGTTAAAAATCTCAGTTTGTGTTCTACTGAAGAAACAAAGTCACCTGCATCTTGGATGCCCTCGGGGTAAGCAGATAAACATCAAATTTTCATTTTTGGGTGAACTATCCCTTTAAACTTTTAAAACTGTAAATGAGAAGAACACATTACAATTCTACTTTAAGCATGTACATTGCAATGTGTTTATCTCTGATAATATCAAATGCAAAACATTGGCTTTATTTTCTTTATGGCTAGTTATACCTCGTTTATGGCATGTTCTTAGATCATTTTCGTGGAGATGTACTGCATACCTTCCCTGGTTTGAGTTTGACCCACAGCTCGTTGTCTGGTCTCCTGAGTTCAGCGGAGAGCTGCCTGTGAGCCGTGTACCAGCGCCGCACCACATCATGAGGGACTGTGTTAATAACAGAACGGTCATAGTTATTATACCTGCAAAACAAGAAAACACAACTCAAACAAAACTGCTGCAAAAACGACTTGCCGAATGCCACAATGATAGTGTTTTAATTATAGATGTTCCTGTGTTATCTGTACATGACAGCACACGCAGGAAAAAGTCTCTTACCGAATCATGTAAACCTCGTTGTTCCACGGATAGACGTTGAGCACGGGGCCGATGCCGATCATGTGGTTGCGATGCTCACTCAGGTTCTCCACATACTCGTGTTTGATGGGCACGTGGGAAAGCAGCTCAAAGTTCTCGGGCGTTCGCTGGAGGACCTCGTCAGCGGCGTGGAAACCGTCCACCAGCAGAGTTCTGCCACCCGTTCCTTCATGTCTCAGACAGTGAAACACCTGGATGCTTATGGAGCAAAACAAGGCATTAAAAGCAGCACTGAAGAATGTGGACCGTTTTAATCACCATTATACTGTACATGAAAGTTGTGTTACTCTTGATTTCCTTTTGGCTTTACCTCTGCTCAAACTAAAATCTGACAATTTTGCTTTACATTTTTGCTTTACATCCAACATTAATACAAATGTTTTTGTTAAGCGTCTGCTAACCATTATGCAGATGACACTTTTCAGGGTTTTTTTTTTTTTATTTCTACTTGATGCAATAACTAAATCATTGATATCAACAATAAATAATTGTGTGTTTTATAATTATAATGATACTTAAGTGCTACAAGTCTAATATTTCCTGTAACATTTCACTGAGTAGCTGTTTGCCTGTTACAATTTGAATAATTTATGGAAAACAAAACATTAAGATAAATGTTAAGTTAATAATAAATACTGTAGTGTTGGGTTTTCATCTTTAGACTGGTATTTACTTATAAATGAGTAGAAAAGTGTGCACATCAGTATAAAAATAAATAAATACATAAAAATCAGTCAAATCTCTTAACTTGTAATCTAAGGTTACTCCAGTGTTCATCAGATGTTTTAAGCTCTTATATAATTCTTTATATAATTAAAGAATTTGACTCCCTGCCGATTGACTAAGCAAACTTGATCTGACAGCATTTGGCCTTTCGTGGCTAATTGAAGCCCAACTTTGATTTTCCCGTTTACCCGCAGGGTTCTTGAAAGTATGACGTGTCGGTGTGGCGGTCCAGTGCCAGCTTCGTGTAGGCTGTATCTCCACGAGAAAAATCTGAAGTGAAGTTCCACATCCGCCCATACATGGTCTCCCTGGAAACAAAGAATTGCTTAACATAAGTCATCTTAATTAGGATAAACTATTATTGTGACCTTCATTTTCTAAATCAATCATCCAAATCTCTGGAAAAAAAGAATGGCACGGTTCGTCTTCCTGTTACACTGCAGCTGAAACTCAAAATATCGACATGTATCGCGGTATGCATATCACATGGGCTTCAGATAACACAATGATTGAGATAATGATTTTAATACTTCAAAACGTTTATGGTGGTGCAGACAGCAGAGAATAAACTGGGTACAAGGCGTGTGTGTGTGTGTGTGTGTGTGTGTGTGTGCAAAAGACAACTAAAAAGGGAAGAATATGAAATGCTTATGTACACACCATGCATTTTTCACTAATATGTTTTAGTTCCTTTGATAAAGTCTATGCTTTATACAGAGAAATATCATAATATAGACTTCACTTTCCATTTGTGCTGTTTTTTGTCAAATACCAATCTTCAAACTTCTCAATGCCAGTTTATTCATTCTTTAAGCAAACATTTGCCTGTATAGACTGTCCGGTGAGCAACCAGCTTTAATCTTGTTTGGAGTATCTGTAGTATGTTGGATATATAATTATCAATCAATTAAATGCATTTTAATTTTAATTCCACTTATGATTATCTTATCACATTCTAGGGCTGTCAAAAAAAAAATCTAATTTAGAATATTCTTCGAATTAAAAAAAAAAATCCACATTCGAAAGCAAAAACGTTGCATTCGAATTTTAGGTCTGCGTCAGCCGTCAGGCAGTATTATCAGTGGCGCACGAAATGCGACGACGATGTAAGTGTCCTTGCATTTTAATGCTTTTGTTAGCCTATCCAGTTGAAGCCACTAGATGCGGCGCTGCTACGTTGTTCATTCAATATATTGCGGAAAACAAGAGCATCAGTGTGGCGAAGATGTTGTTTACGGCTAAACTGAAACCTCACATTTTCTAGAGGGACATCTATCAGCGTTGCACTCGCGTCTCGCACAAGAGAACCGCATGTTTAGAAAGCCATGTAAAATTAATGTTAGTTTAACTTTTAAAAAACATGTCTCAAGACTTTAAGGCGGTTTTCCCATCCCACTACATCTCATGTTTTTAAATGAAGAAAGTAGCCTACTCTTTGTGATTGGTTTTCAGTCCTTTGTATTAAACATCATACATGCATGATTCTGTTTTGTTTCTAATTGTTTAAGCAACTTTATTAATTATATATGGTTTATAAACATTATTTTAAACATTATGCACTTTTTTTCAAAGATAGTCGTGTTATTTTATTACGCTTTGAAGAAACGTGCATAATATTTTGCTCGATGCGCCCTCTTGTGGCCTCAGGAGAGAAGCCAAAAGCTTTTTTTCCCCCTAACTGACATTATTTTGATAATATTTAAATGGAAAATTCGAATTTAGTTTTTCAGTCGATTTGACAGTCCTACCACATTTTTCTTGACTATCATGCAGCCCAAACTGCAACAATCTTCTATTTGTCTAAACGCAACACTAAAACGGAAAAGGATTGGTGGTTCTGAATTTTAATTTGTTCAAAAGACACAAATTCTCAAATTTTACATTGATGGAGAACCTCCCTTCACTCTCTGCCTTGAAACTCTTTTAGTTGCAGCTATTTTAGTTTCTGTCTCTTCCCAAAAAGTCCAGTCTGCTCTGATTGGTCAACTGCTTAGAGCATGTATGTAATGCCCCTTTCCATAACTAAGGCTTCATGAGCAGCTGTAAACAGTATTATATTTTTGGTAACTTTGGCATTGCTATTGTAAGTCCATATATGTTTTTCTTTAATAAAACAGCATCTCCTCAAAATAGTGAAATCACTCAGCCAACTGTTCTTTGAGGGCAGGCCAAAACAGCCAGTGGACAGGCATCAGAGTTGTCAAAAATACCAGTACATTGGTACCAAAACAATACTTAAATTTTGAAAATGTAACAATACCAGCCTCAAATGCTCCTGTACATATTTGTGTGAGATCTCTATGAAGAGCATCCAAGGTTTCTATTTACAGAGGTTTTGCAGTGTTGAGCTTTGTAGTCAATCACATACATGTTTGTCATGCATGTGACTGCAATAGCCAATCAGAGGCTTTTAAGTCAAAATCCACTCAATATGCCAGAGTTTGTTCAGCATCATTTCCATATAACAAAGTATAAACACAATGTAAATAAGTCAATGTTTTTTTATTATAACGGGAGTCTTGTGTTCAGTCAGTGAACATGCGCTAAACTGAACTGATATCAGCTTCACTGATTATAAAGGAAGTGCTCTTTGCTCACTTTCTGTATATAACATTCATAATTTGAATTATTGAATCATTTTCAAGCTGCCAAGTACACACTGCAAAGTTTCAGGAATGATAACCATATTGAAATGCAGGCTTGAATCTGAAATTGCTTTGTTTGACATTGTAATAACAGTAAAAACAGATGGGGGGAAAATCTGTGAATTAAGTTTTGCAATTTAGTTTTGAAGGCTACATGTTTTAATGTATTATTTACTTATAATTATTAGAGCCCGACCGATATATCGTTTAGTCGATATTATCGGCCGATATGAGCCTGTCGCCGATATATCGGTATCGGCGAATATCCCGCCTCACATATTATCTGGATAACAATACAGCTAGTAACAAAGTAATATAGTGTATCAAATTCTGCATGCATGCTTACTTGCAGCGCGCGAGTCGATCCGGAACTTCAAGCTCCTGTGTGCGGTTTTGACAAGTGTGGGCGAACTTTGCTTCGTGTCTGTTTCTTAAAGAGTTGACATATAAAATCGTTAACATTAATCATTGAACTTGAGCTTTATCCCCGCCATTGTGTCTGTGTGTTCATGTGGTGTCCACGCAAGCGCGCAAACCCGCAGATTCTACTATGTTGAAGACCTGCTTAATATTCATGAGCCAGAGCTGCGCCATTGGAGGTTACCGAGCATACGTCACTTCGGATGTATTAATATTAATAAGCCAAGCCTTTACCATAGTATGATCCAGTTTTAGGGGTTTATGTTCAATATAAAATATGCATGCATATTCTTACATTTATTTACCAGGTTGCAGGCTTATTAAACGCCACTTACTTTACACTATCGACATTAAAACTATATTTATTTTATAACATTAACATTTTAAGCATTTTCATATCACTTCAAAAATAATAATACAGTAATAATCATCCGTAAATAAATGTAAATAAAAGCCACTTTCACATTTCTTCCTCACAGCTTACTAGTTGTTTTATTTCTAACTTGTTAATAGGCCTACTTGCTCATTAAATACTAGTACTTTCACATTTTTCGGCAGATAGTACACTAGAAAGCACTAGGTAGTAGTAATAATAATAATAATAATAATAATAACTTGAACAATAACAATCTCTCTCTCGCTCTAAAGTATAGCGTGGCTACTGACACCTGCTGGTGTGAATCTGAAACAGTAACACTGCAGAATGAACAAGCAACATAGAAATAAAGAAATTCAATGAAATGGTGTGTTATGTTTTTATGTGAACTCAGGTAAGTATGCAGGTGTTTGAAGACGTAGTCTATTATTAGGTACTTTTTAAAATATTATTTTGATGTATGGTAAAGTGAAATTTAACTGTATCTGTGAGCTTTCAACACCATAATACATAAATGAATTAGTTATATAATTGTTATAAATTGATGATTATTTCCTTATGGTATAGTGCCTTTAAATTGATTATGATTAAAAATGATTTCATCGGAGAAGGAATTGTCAGTGCATATAGTTGCACGGATTAATTGCTCAGCACTAGCAATGTGCGGTAACAATGTAAATAGTGTAAATTTTGATTTCATAAGGGCTTTAAAAAGAACAGTCAAATGTTTCCAAGAACAATTATAGGTAGTTAACTGACAAAAGTCAGACTTTTGACTAAATCAACTTATAAAATTCACATAGATGGTTGAGTATAATGAATAGTATACGCCACGTAATTTGGACAATTATTGAGATGCACTCTAAAAAAAATAATTCAGGGTGACCTGTTACCACAACATGGTTGCAAGTTCAAAAATGGTAATTTATTCACTTATATTAAACCTCAACATTATTTCGATCAGATATATTGCCATAAACATCAGTGCATTGCCTGCATGGCCTCACAAATGCTCTGGGCAAAAATTCCTACAGAGACACTCCAAAATTGTGGAAAGCCTTCCCAGAAGACTAGAAGCTGTTGTAGGGACCAACCCCATAATCAATGTCTATGTATTTAAATTGCAATGTCATGTGTTGGTGTAATGATCAGGTGTCCCCTTTTGTCCATATAGACTTATTGTGATTGCTTGAAAACTAAAACGCATTAAAAACAAACAAATAATACATGTTTGGTTTCCCCAGATTCTGTTTCCGAGGCACCCTGACACTAGGCTACACCTTTTGGACGTGTCGTTTATCCTCCATACCTCATCTTTATTACTGCGCGTTCATGGCGACCTGTGCTGAGCGTGATAAGTCAAATGAGAGGCGAAATTATTTCATACTAAACCAGAATCAAAGTAAACAAAAAGCACTATTATTATAAAAATAATTTGAGTTTATTGGGTATAAGTATATATTTACAAAATGATTATTCTATGTGTGTTGCGTTTACACTTAATCAGGTGACTGTCATGTGATGAACTGATTGTTTAAATGGACTCGGAGTGTGTTTGTAGTTTGACACTCTGATGAAGGCTTGTTAGCCGCAACGCGCACTTGAAAGTTGTTTTTAATGTAAAGCCATGGGAATAAAGGCTTTTTTTTTTACCTACATTTTAGAGTGCTTTGGCTTATGAGTTTTTTAACTATGTTTCTTCTCTTATCAGTTGTGTACATTAGGGTTTTATCACCTGATGAAGGCTTGTTAGCCGCAACGCGCACTTGAAAGTTGTTTTTAATGTAAAGCCATGGGAATAAAGGCTTCTTTTTTTTTACCTACATTTTAGAGTGCTTTGGCTTATGAGTTTTTTAACTATGTTTCTTCTCTTATCAGTTGTGTACATTAGGGTTTTATCATAAATCTAATGATGTTAAATGAATGTTTACTGCATTATTTCAGTATCATGTGGGTCACCGTGATGGTGTTTAGTGTTTGTGTGAATCTTGTTTAAAGCTGTTTGTGATGAGCTTTGGTTCATCACGTGACTTTCTCATCACCACCAGTTTTTGATGGTTATCAGTGCATTACAATGGTTCAAAACAGATATTAGTACTTCAATATGTTGATTTATTAACATTACATCAGTTAATGATATACATATTTATTGTGAATTTAAGTCAAGTCTGTAAAACCTAAAATGTTGCTACTATAGTTTTTACTGTGAAGTTCTGGCAACCACAACTGCCTGTATTTTACGGTAAATGTCACAGATTTTTTTTTACAGTGTAGTCTTTTTAAAAATAGCAGTGGCTCGAACAGACGTCATGTATCATCTCCGCTTAAAAAGATGCATTCTAATCCTGTTTACACTTAATAAGCGTGCTCTCTAGTGGGTTTGTCCTTATAAGCTTTGAGGAACCTAACAATCCTGGATCATGACAAATCATCAACAGTAAAATCTAAATAACTGAGCAATCCACATACGGGGCCCACGACTAAGAAACACACAGCCTCGGTATAGGTTTCAGCCTTCTGATTGAGAAACACTCACGTATTAAGCTGCGGTCACACAACGGATGCTGCAACAGTCATAATACGACGGCATGCTCCGCCACATCATCCACATTTTAATTATACAAAGCAAAGGACAGGAGGATTTTATATTAAGTATGAGTGTTTCTGTACAACACAATAGGCCTACTTGCATATTTCTGAAAATACATAGAGGCCAGACACGTATATTGAAGTCTAAGTCAGTCATGAGTGCCTGTGGCTTTTTGTTTTTATAATTGCGCTTTATACAATACAGATTGTGTCAACGCAGCTTTACAGTGACAAACAGGAAAATAGTTTGTCCATAATGCAAGGGGATAATAACAAACAGTCAATTTTTCAGTTAAGGTCGGTTTATTGATGTTTCAGTGATTTTATCATCCTGTCAGCTGGGAGGATCAACTCAACCCCAATGCGGTTACAAAAACACTCTACACAACAAAGAATAACAAATCTCATTTATTTACAAAAATTGTAAGAGGGTTCAAAAACTTTGAGAGGGGGCTCAGGCCAAAACAATAAACAACCTAACTAGTTAAGGGACAAACTAACTAAACTACAAAAGAAAAGAAAACAAAATACAGCGAAAATAACTCACAAACATAAACAAGAGAAAACAAGATCAAAAAGAAAACGAGGCCCCCTCTCTACTAACCCCTTTGCAAATTAACAATATAAACTCATTAAAGATTTAGAAACAAAAATGTGTACAAACATGGCAATTTGGTGATGATCCGTGCATTCTCCAGCATGATGAAGCACCGTGTCACAAAGCAAGAGTGACAAAGAAGTGGCTCGAACATCATTGCATTGAAACTTTGGATCCGTGGCCAGGCAACTCCCCGGATCTCAGTCCCATAGAGAACCTGTGGTCAGTCCTCAGAAGGCGAGTGGATCAACAAATTGTGATCAACTCCGAGAACTAATAAGGCAAGAATGGATCGCCATCAGTCAGCATTTGGCCTTGAAGCTAACATCCAGCATGCCAGAGCGAATTGCGGAGGTTATGAAGAACAAGGGTCAACACTGTAAATATTGACTCGTTATATATATTTTTTTGCCAATAAATTCCTTTAAAACTTATGATATGCTTATCGTTTTTCAGTATACCATAGAAACATGTGGAAAAATAAAATTATCTACAAATACTGAAGCAGTATTTATGCCAGATCGGTGTGACAAAACTAACCCATGCCAGTCAAAAACAGCCCAATGTAGCGCAAACATATCTCAAATATTAAAACTCAAAATTTGTAGTTTCCATACCTAAAATATAGTATTTTGCGGTTACTGTTATGCACATTGATCATAAACACAGCTCTAAGGCTTCCTACCAGTGGCCCTCCTTAACAAAACTTAACATCTAGCGCAGTTCTGTCACAGAAAGCTAAATGTTTTAATACAAGCAGCAGTCAAATGTCAGACATGCATTATTTCAAACCTTTAACCCACAGCGAAAAATCAACCTACGGCAACAGTTTAAAAGTAGCCCAATTCTGTGGAAAAAAAATGACTGCATAAAAAAAAAACTATCTGATTCAAACAACATTTGTGGGTGGTTTGAAATGCGTTAAGTTGGTTATGTCTGGACTCACGAATCTGATTTGATCACTTGCAAATAATAGTGCGGACAAGAGGTGTAAAGTATAATGTAGGCCTAATTAATTACTGTAGGCTACTTAAGTATCTTTTTGGATACTCCGTAGTTTTACTGAGTATCAATGATATTAGCAACATTTACTCTCTACTTCACTACATTTTTGAATAAGTATCTGTTCTCTTTACTCCAGTCCAATACATTTGTAATGAGTGTTGAAATAACATATTAGCCTACATTTTGCATGCCAACTTGCTTTTTCTGCAGCAGTTTATTTCTGCTATAAAAGAAGTGATTTCGCAACTTCAGGGCACTGAAAATACAATATCTTTTGCATTTTGCCTTTACTCACCCAAACATGTCAACAAGGCTATACTTTACGTGAATGCGAGCTCCTTAGTTGTGAATCACAGATGTTTTATATATGAGATGAAGACATTACTGCAGCTGGCAATGAGGCCCAAACCAGCACATCCAGTGCAAGAAGCCTTTAAAATTTACTTAACATGATTTTTTCACTATTCTTCTGTATTCTTAGCCTATTTTTTTTTTAGGTTTTCAGTTTTATTTTGGTTTTAGAAAATAAACGTGATTGCTCTCCCCCTTACAAATCAACTCTTCTTGTTTTTCACTGGCATGTCTCTTTGACTAGAGCATGTTTGAGCCTATAAATACTTAAGTAGGCTACAGTTCAAATCAGATACTCAGCCTTTTACTCAAGTTGTTTTGAAATGTGTGACTTTTGTAACTTGTCGTGGAGTCATTTTCACTGTAAGGTCGGCCAGTGTTGGGGAAAGTTACTTTTAAAAGTAATGCATTACAATATTGCATTACTCCATAAAAAAAGTAACTAATTACGTTTTATGGAAAGTAATTCGTTACGTTACTTTTGCGCTACTTTTTAAATCTGGACAGGGCTTGCTTGTTTGTTTTTAAAATAAAAAAGTTATATTTTTGGCAAATATAAAAGCCTTTTCACACCAAAAGTGAAATGAATAAGTCTCAGGCTGAAGGGAAAGTACATTTACGTCCGTACAGTAGAATGCAGAAGAAGACATTTCAACACACTTCAGCAATAAAAAAAGACACAAATGTTCGTCTAGAGTAATTTGTGCTTATTAGTACGGTTGAACTGGATTACCGAAGGTCAGAAGCAAAGACATTGCTTAATAGAATGGGATTAAATGCATAAAGCATATTTGTGTTGTTTAACAGAATATGACGTTTTGCGAATTATTTTTATTCATTTTGAGGAATACTGAATCTGTGTGTTTTTTTTGTTTTTTTTTGTGAGTGAGATGAATTAATGCATATTCATATTTATTTTAACATCATCTGATTTCTCTCAACATGGGGACAGAAGAGCTGTCAATCACTAAATTGAAAAAAAAAAGTCACTTGCGTTACTTATTTGAAAAAGAAACTCAGATATTCTCTTGTAAACTAAAAAGTAATGCGTTACTTTACTAGTTACTTGAAAAAAGTAATCTGATTACGTAACTTGCGTTACTTGTAATATATTACCCCCAAAACTGAGCTCGGCTACCTGTACTTTTACTCAAGTATGGTTTTCAGGTACTCTTTACACCTCTGGTGCAGACAGTCTGCCTGAAAAGATCTGATTTGCCTGCAGTCTGAACATTTATTATTTTTATTTTTGACACGTTACTCGCGCTATATATTTTTTTAAGTTAAATTAAATTTTAAAAACGAAATGGGGTGGGGCTGGGAAAAGGGGTTGATGGGGGCTTTGAACAAGTTAAACTGACGAACAAAATGTTGAGTAACAACATGTAGCCTATTTTAGGCAACCTTGCAGATTAAAAAAAATATCAATGTTTGATAAATGACGCAAAAACATTGAGTTATAGATGTTAAAGCAACAGAGTTACAACCCTCTCTGTTGTAAAATGAAACACTGAGGCTATATAAAGTAATTCGTTGGCCTATAATAAATAACATTAGTCTGATTGTACGTCAGGAACGGGTGAAATTGAAACAGCAGGTTTGTCGTGTTTGACCTGCCCTCATTCAGCAACACCTGTTTCTCCCAGCACTGATAAATGAAACACACGACACCTGACTGGGACAACGAGAGAGAGCTCAGCCACAGGGTGAAGGGTAAGACACTGTGTGGTTCTTCGTGTGATTGAGATGAGTTTAGCAGTCTGGAGTATTTATACAGCAGGAGAGACCTAAGCTGAAGAGTCAAAGCATCTCAATAACTAACGTTAAATGTCCGACATAGGTAAAGTTATGTTTTTTTTCTAGCGGTGGGATTGCATGTTGGTTCGGGCATCTAATTCAAAACTCTCTTATATTAGAAAATGTGTCTTCCAAACCAAAAATACTGTCGTTCAGACAAGCGTCTGCAGCCTGTATGAAGGCATAAATTTAGTTTACCGAAAGGTATTACAGTTTCTGTTGGCAAAAACAATGATTCGACATATCTTGATTATTTAATCCATTTTGTGTTTTATATTCATTATACTGTTTACATTTTGCGGGCGACAAATTTGGCAATAACGAAAAAGTGTGACAGCCTCTGTCTCCCCTATAATAACAATTTTATAATACCTAGTTCTAATTTTATTTTGATTGTTATTTCAAGTCAGGTTAAAAAAAAATCTAAAATAGGTATATCTCGCAGGTCATTCATCCCGGACAGGTTTATTCACTAGATATAGACGTTTTATAGATCAGTAACTGTTCCAGGTCTTACCTTCTGCAAACTGTATGACAAATTAACCAGTTGCAGTGGCTATGAAGTGCAAAATATTGAAAACGTGTTTTCTGAATGTTACACAGGCAGTTCGATTCAGGACAGCAGGAGGCCAAAGCCATGATGAAGTCTGAAATCATTTAGACTGTATGAAATATATTTGAGACTGAAATTTTGAAATAGCATCTTTTCCAAATTTGTACATAAGGAAATCTGACCCCTCAATACCCCTCAGCTGTACAAGACAATGTACAACGGTATTCTTGAAGTCGTCCTGGGATCGCATTCACAAAACATTCTTGAGAATACAGTTCTTCTTAACTGCTGTTTTCTTGCTTAAGAAACTGTGTTTTTGTCTTCCTAGAAAAAAAAGCTTCTTAAGAATGAAGAATTTACATTGAAAAGAATCTTCTAAAAAAGTCATTGTAAATAACTTCTTAAAGGTAGGATGTTGCATGAATGATTTTCTCACTCAGACACGACCTCTGGCAAAACTCTACAGGCTGGTTTGCACATTTACATGCTCTTTTCCAAAACTGTTCAACTTAAGTTCAAAATCTAACATAATACAAAACTGAATAAGACAGTGGTTTGCTGCAATTCTACAGTAACACCATATTGAAATATATTTTAAATCCAAAAGCTGAAATATTATCAAAACAATTACATCTACATTATAGCTGAACACTGAGTACTGTAATGTAAATTCGGACCATGCAACAAGTACTGCAGTGAGTAGAGAGTGCCATTCTTGTTTTGTAAAGACATTTTACAGAAGAAAACGTTATGTAATGCAACCGTTTGTTAGTGGTTTTTAGGTCATTATTTTATGAATGACAAAGCGTGTTTGCGGTGTTGTGGTATTCTTGAGGCCTGTAATTTTCTCCTTAAGAAAAACAAAGATGTTCTTAAGAAAATCTTCAAGAATTTTCAAGAAATTATGAATAAACATCTTGGAATTTATCTTAAGAAATGTCTTTAGTTCTTTCTTAATGAATCCGGCCTCTGGTGTCCCAGCTTGCCCATTTTTAAAAGGCTTGGTATGATCATCAAACTTTATGACAAAAGAGGAATATTGGCAGCCAGCAGTGAACATGACTCACCTAATACATGCATTATATACATCATAGGTTTGTGAACACTTTGAAAATGTCTGGACTTTTTACATCTTTGTTGCATATACTGAGTAATCATTTGAGGAAAGTAAGTGAATTTAGAAACCTGCAGATGCTCCTTTTGCAGCAATACCTCCACTAAACATTTTCCTGCAGCTGCTTACAAGACTTTTGACCATCCCTCCTCACAAACCTTCAGTTTATCAATATTTCAAGGTTGTCTTGATAGCACAGCCCTCTTTAGGTTATGCATCTCATTTGACTTAAGGTTGGGACTCACATTTTCTTCTTTTTCAGCCATACTTTATTTGATTTCCTTGTGTGCTTTGGGTCACTGTCTTATTGCATCACCAAGCCTCTGTAAATCTTGAAGTCATGAATATAATTTTATCATTCTGGGAACATTTTCCCAGAAGCATTGCTGAACATCCAGATGGTTTGAGGCAAACATGAGAGGCAGACATTGCTATTTGTTGTCCTTTCACAAAACACCATTCTTGCTTTTCTAATAGTGGACACACAAACACAGACTTCTGCAGACTGTGCATTTTTGCGGGAGGCTTTTGTTGTTATCCTTAGGTTTTTCTCACTTCTTTCAGGATTGCCTATTGAGAGACATTTTTGCAGGATGTCTATTCATATGGAGTGTGGCAATAGTCCAGAATTTTCTACATTTGCTCTCTTATGCTGTGAGTATTTTTGTAGCCTTTTTGCAGCATTCTTGAAAAGAACAGATTTCTCAGAAAGTTCACTTAGATGCTTCATGCAACAATCACTCTTTTTGTGCGCATGTTATTGGTTAAGTCAGATTGTGTTTGTCCATAACTGTGACTTTTGTCCATAACTGGGACCACATTTTATGAGTAATCAATGCAAAAATCTGTATATTTTCAAACAATTTGCATACTTTTCCTGCCGGTTAAGTTTCCATGCCACTGTTTATTTTACATGTCTGTAGACAAAAGGTTCAAAACAGCTCCCCTACTCACAAGTTCCTAGAACAACATTCTTCCTCCTTCAGATTTAGCCAAAAAATATCATCATAACTCAAAGAAATATTTGTTTTCAAATATTTGTTTAATGAACTTTCCTTGAGAGTGAAGTGCACAAGGTGCTGCTTTGCATTGGTGTTTACTCTTTGTGGGCTGAACCGACATACTGCTGAACTAGTTCCTTGCCCTACTGGCATTCTTGGCAGAGTGCTTAAATGCCGAGAGGATAGCAGTTTAGGAAAGTTTGCTTAAATAGTCAACATTGTGCCAAGTATTAGCATTCTGTCATTCAGTGTTCATCCCCATTCCTTTGTTACAGTAGTTTTTTTTCTTCTTCTTTTTTTTTCTTTTCTTTCCTTTCCTTTTTTTCCTTGTTACACTGTATTGCGAAACATTTTTTTTTTTTTGCAAAACATTTTTCGTTTTAAATCTGTTCTATGATCAATTGCTGTGTCACATCCTAATTTCGTATAATAAGCATGGAATTTGACAATCACTCAGTCATGTTTTGCCACAGGCAAAACGTGAAAGATCAAGAAATATATATGACTGCAAGTCAAGACAGCAGTTTCTTGGTGATAACAGGCAAATTACTGTGAGCTATGCAAATCAAGTCACGTTTGTTTACACTCCTCATCATCCAAGTGTGAAGAAAAAAATCACATGCATTGGAATAGTTTAGTGTTTTCATTATTTACTCACCCTCATGTTGTTCCACACCCTTATGTCCTTCTTTCTTCCATAGAAAACATAAAAGAGGATCATGTTAATGGTACACTTTCATACAGTGATGTACACAGTGACCACGGCTGCTCCAGAAAGGGCATAAAAATACCATTAACTACCATAAATGTAGTCCATGTGACTTGTGCTCTGTCTCTGTCGTTCTGTCTTTGTCGTTCTGTCTGTCGGTCGTTCTGTCTCTGTCGTTCTGTCTGTCAGTCATTTTTTCTCTGTCATTCTGTCTGTCGGTCGTTCTGTCTCTGTCGTTCTGTCTGTCTGTCGGTCGTTCTGTCTCTGTCGTTCTGTCGTTCTATCTATCTATCGTTCTATCTATCTGTCTGTCTAACCAGTATTTTCCATCTCTTTTAGGTGTAGGACGAACAACCACAAGAGTAAGCAGTTCTAGCAAAGACGGCCTGAAGTCAGTTGACACCTGAGACTGATCACACAGAATCAGTTGCTGAGAGACTTAAATTTTACTTTTACCACAATGGCCTTGTTGAATGTTACTCTTCCCTGGAATGTCTCTTTGGACCTCAACCACAGCTATTTCAAATCCAACCTCCCAGAATTAGAGGACACACAACCTACGGTGAAGAACTGGCCAGCCCTGTTCATTCTGGCGTTCATATTTTTTACTGTTGCAGGGAATATACTGGTAATTATGGCCGTGTCCATCGAGAGCAAACTGCACAATGCCACCAACTACTTTCTGTGCTCACTGGCCGTGGCAGACATGCTGGTGGGATTCCTAGTAATGCCAGCCTCTCTAATTAGTATTCTTTACAGTAAGTACT
>NW_015505989.1:179396-182747 GCF_001515645.1 Sinocyclocheilus grahami
TTCTGTCTGTCGGTCGTTCTGTCTCTGTCGTTCTTTCTGTCTGTCGGTCGTTCTGTCTCTGTCGTTCTTTCTGTCTGTCGGTCGTTCTGTCTCTGTCGTTCTTTCTGTCTGTCGGTCGTTCTGTCTCTGTCGTTCTTTCTGTCTGTCGGTCGTTCTGTCTCTGTCGTTCTGTCGTTCTATCTATCTATCGTTCTATCTATCTGTCTGTCTAACCAGTATTTTCCATCTCTTTTAGGTGTAGGACGAACAACCACAAGAGTAAGCAGTTCTAGCAAAGACGGCCTGAAGTCAGTTGACACCTGAGACTGATCACACAGAATCAACACTGACAGTTGCTGAGAGACTTAAATTTTACTTTTACCACAATGGCCTTGTTGAATGTTACTCTTCCCTGGAATGTCTCTTTGGACCTCAACCACAGCTATTTCAAATCCAACCTCCCAGAATTAGAGGACACACAACCTACGGTGAAGAACTGGCCAGCCCTGTTCATTCTGGCGTTCATATTTTTTACTGTTGCAGGGAATATACTGGTAATTATGGCCGTGTCCATCGAGAGAAAACTGCACAATGCCACCAACTACTTTCTATGCTCACTGGCCGTGGCAGACATGCTGGTGGGATTCCTAGTAATGCCAGCCTCTCTAATTAGTATTCTTTACAGTAAGTACTGTCCAAAAAAAAAAAAGAACAACTTAAGGCTACCTAGGCTCATTGGAAATACATGCCTCTGTCTCCATTTATGCAAAACTAAAAAAAAACGTCCAATATGCTAGTAATATGCATGCAAATAAGCAACTAGTTGATAGTGAGTTTTGGTCCCTACCATGGTTTATTAAAAGGACTAGACTGACCTCTACTCATATCAGTGCCTGTGTCTCTGTTTCCAGATCACATCTGGCCTCTCCCTGAACTGCTGTGTCCCTTGTGGATCTTCCTTGACGTGCTCTTCTCCACAGCCTCCATCATGCACCTGTGCGCCATCTCTCTGGACCGCTATATCGGCATCCGTAATCCAATCAAATACAGCCGCAGCAACTCACTTCACAAGACCATGATCAAAATAATCAGTGTCTGGACCATTTCTGTAGGTGAGAATGAAGCATCCAGTTCAGAAATACAAAAGATAATGTTGTGGTTAATGATGATATACAGTACTGAAGTCAACACATTTCAGTGCACAGGCCTTCATCAGGCTTAAAAGAAAACAAGAATAAAGCCTTATTACCTTAAATAATTTCTGTCACTTCTAGTGGCACTATTGAACGGAATGGCAAAAATAATGATTGTTTGAATGAATAAACCCACATTTAATTTGTGATTGCCTGGATTTACAAATATACTGTATATATAATAATAAAAATAATAATGTGCCAAAGAGCCACAGTTTTCACTGTTCAGGAAGTCAACCTACCAAAAAGTATTTTAACATTGAAAAATTCCAGTCTTCACTTTAATCATTTATTTACATCATAATTATTTCTTCATTTACTCACCTTCCACTTGTTCCACACTTGTGTGTGTGTGTGTGTGTGTGTGTGTGTTGGACACCAAATTAAATAAATAAATAATTAAATAACTGAGTAACGAAACATTTGACAGTAGCCATTGACATCCAAGGTTTGGCAAAAAAAAAACATGGAAGTCAATGGCTACCGTTAAATGTTTGGTTACCAACATTCTTCAAAAATGTCTTCAGCAGAAGAAAGAAACTCATACAGGTTTGGAACAAGTGGAGGGCGAGAGCCTTTACAGCTGCCAAAAATAAAACTTTTTGGTCTTTTTTTATAAAAAAATAAATAAGCTCAGCTCAGGTTACAAAAAGTAGAGTAACTAATTAAAGCAGTTAGTTATTTTTATGGAGTAATGCAATTACTTTCAAAAGTAACTTTCCCCAACACTGATTGTGACCCTACAGGACTTGGTGTTAACGATCGCTCACATCTTGCCACAGGTTCACATCTGCCCATAGGTGAACACATCAGCATCTTCTGAATCTGAAGCACATCGCTAGTTTAGGTTGCAGGATGTTGCAGCTGCTCCTCTGCTCGTTCAGTATGATGACTCAATGTGAGCAGTCAGGCAAGCAGTCTGATCCTGTTTCTGTGTGCTTCCTGGGGCGTCATGGACTTTGCTTGACGTCTTTACCTAGAGAGTACACAGCACTAACAGGAACTGACAGGAGAAGCGATTACTGCTGCATCAGGCTTGTTTACGCCTTCATCACAGTCAGCATTCCAACCGGATTTTTCGTATGGATTTAGCATTTCTGATGCATAAAGCTTAATATTTCTGCACAGCTCTTCTTATGGTTTTGTGCTTAACACCTACCAACCCTATGAGCATCTTTGTTTATAAATAATAAAAATAAAAAGTTTTTTTTTTTTTAAAGTAGCAGTTTTATAATGGGACTCACATGGTTATATGTCATAAATCAATAACAGGCCATTAATCATTATATTGTATCTGTCTTTTGACAGCTTTTACTTTTTTGAGTGGGGAAAACTGGAATGAAATGGCTTTGTGTGACTGTTCACACCAGTAAACATGTTCACATGAAATCACGACAGTCTCCACTTTTATTTAATTGGTGGGATGCGATGGATTAAACATGCTTTCTGATTCGTCATTCTTCTTGCTTTTTTTCTTCCAGTGCTGTCGCTGCCCATTCCAGTAATGGGTTTCCAGGACAAGAAGAAGGTGTTTGTAAATAGCACTTGCACCCTGAATGAGCCTCGTTTCGTCCTTGTTGGCTCATCCGTGGCCTTCTTCGGTCCTCTGGTCATCATGGTGGTCTGCTATTACCTCACTCTCCGTGATCTCCAGAGGCACAGCACTGCTTTCCCACAAGAGAGCAGGAGCCACTCCAAACATTCTGCTGAGATAAGTGACACAAGTTTGCTGAACAGTAAGTCCTCCTCCAACAAGTCTGCACAAGGTCCACGAGGCCAAGGCAGACGAGGCATGATTCAAGCTTTGAACAATGAGCGACGAGCCTCCAAAGTCTTGGGGATTGTCTTCTTTCTCTTCCTGGTCATGTGGTGTCCATTCTTCATCACCAATAAATAAGTCAATGTATGGGAAACACTGGTAAAGAAATATCGGAAATGTGTTTAAAAATCATATCACCATTATGTCCAGCCCTAGTCCTTCCACAACATTTCAATTGGATTAAGGTCCGGACTTTGACTTGGCCATCTTTAACCATTCTTTGTGCTTGGGGTCGTTGTGTTGCTGCATGACCCACTTTCTCTTAAGATTTAATTCTCAGACAGATGTCCTGACATTTTCCTTCAGAATTTGTTAGTATAATTCAGAATTCATTGTTCCATTTGATTGGGTTCTCTTTGT
>NW_015505989.1:182757-183310 GCF_001515645.1 Sinocyclocheilus grahami
CATCACAGTCAGCATTCCAACCGGATTTTTCGTATGGATTTAGCATTTCTGATGCATAAAGCTTAATATTTCTGCACAGCTCTTCTTATGGTTTTGTGCTTAACACCTACCAACCCTATGAGCATCTTTGTTTATAAATATTTTGTGGTTAAATAAGAGCTAGCTCTAAGAGTTAGAGCTTTTGCAAAATTGCGCCATGTTGGTGACATGTGACCATCTGTGTCACTTTTCGCTAAGGCTAATTTTGAAGCAGCTTGCAGCCATGCATGTACCTAATCCAGAAGAAGCATCTCCCGTTCTTGGTCAAGAGTTTTCATTATCTTAGTATGTGTTATAATGAGTAGCGATACAATGCTAGAATTTGTTGTTCTTAATGTTCAAGCTGTATGTATTGTATGTGGCTCTACTACTGATCTCTGGACCAATACATCATATTAAAAATAAAGGTTTGAACATATGTGCCTGGATTGCACAGTGAAACAAACTGCATGCTTTTTCTAAAAACATATAAATAAATAAGTCAAGTCAAGTCAAGTCACCTTTATTTATATAG
>NW_015505989.1:184110-273589 GCF_001515645.1 Sinocyclocheilus grahami
CTTCCAGTGCTGTCGCTGCCCATTCCAGTAATGGGTTTCCAGGACAAGAAGAAGGTGTTTGTAAATAGCACTTGCACCCTGAATGAGCCTCGTTTCGTCCTTGTTGGCTCATCCGTGGCCTTCTTCGGTCCTCTGGTCATCATGGTGGTCTGCTATTACCTCACTCTCCGTGATCTCCAGAGGCACAGCACTGCTTTCCCACAAGAGAGCAGGAGCCACTCCAAACATTCTGCTGAGATAAGTGACACAAGTTTGCTGAACAGTAAGTCCTCCTCCAACAAGTCTGCACAAGGTCCACGAGGCCAAGGCAGACGAGGCATGATTCAAGCTTTGAACAATGAGCGACGAGCCTCCAAAGTCTTGGGGATTGTCTTCTTTCTCTTCCTGGTCATGTGGTGTCCATTCTTCATCACCAATGTGCTGATCGCCATCTGTCAGGACAGCTGCAGCGAGCATCTCTATAACCTCATTCACTTTTTTGTCTGGGTGGGATATATCTCCTCTGGAGTGAATCCTCTGATCTACACCCTTTTCAACGAGACGTATCGACAAGCCTTTGCTCGCTATCTACGATGTAAATATCATGAAGACGTGCCACAGAAGAAGGCCCAGGACATCCGATAATATTGACACAGTTACAGCATAATCATGCTGATCATTAATTCACTCTAAAAAATGCTGGGTTGTTTCAACCCAACTTTGGGTCAAATATGGACTAACCCAACCGTTGGTTTAAATTTTTACATTTCATTTTTAACCCAAAAGTTGGGTTAGTCCATATTTGACCCAATGTTGGGTTGAAACAACCCAGTATTTTTTAGAGTGTTGACTGGTCGATTAATTCACTAGTTGACCATCTTGACCTAGCATACATCTACATATTTCCAATATGAGGCTGCCAGACTTCCCATCCCTTTAATGACTACCAAAATTTGATATGACAGATTGTTTGTGAGTTTAAAAAAATATATATTTATTGTGCTTGTGTAACAGGATATAACAAAAGTTTCCACAGAAGCACTACCTTATTTCGTAACGCGGAAGTAAGCCGTTTCTGTGAATGTGCGAGACTTCCGGTTCATTAGCCGCAGAGCTGGGTAGTAACTGATTATATGTAATCTGGATTACATAATAAGATTCCAAAAATCAAGTACTCATAATTAGAGTAAATTACATTTTTGTAATGCTCATAATCAGATTACAGTTACCTTTTTATGGATTACATGATTACATATTCACACAATGGCAGTAAATCATTCATAGTGTTTTGTTTATTTCTAGTTCTTCTTTTTTCTCTTTTGAATTTTCCTTAGCTCTGATTATATTCACAAATGTTGTGTAAATAAATTTAAAAAAAAATTTATTTCAATAATTTAAAAACGCATTCGCATGTTTACAGTTCAATGTCGCTCACATTGACATCCTGGTAAACAAATTAAAGCAAAATCTCTTTGCTTTTTTATATCAATATGGCATGTTTAATTGGGGGGGAGCAATCCAAAAGTAATCTAAAAAGTAGTCAGAATCTATTTCCTAAAATGAGTAATCTAGATTCTAGAACTATCTAGTTCTAGATCTGCCCAGCTCTAATTAGCCGCTATTAATAATAAAGTGCAGTCAACAGTAAAACTATTTGCTGTACAAACCAGTGTGTTTATGACTACGATAATAAATTCAAATGATATGACAATAAATACAAGTTTGCAATATGGAGCAGCATAACGGACTGTTTTGGACAGCTAAAGCGGATGAAACGGGAAGCCTTGCTCACTGAAGTTAAAAGTGCGGGTGCCTGCAATTGAGGAACACCTGTAAACTGTGAAGATTACCAGTGTGGCTTCTGTTGTTCATGAGATTTGTCTCTAAAAACAACAATCCGGTTTCTTTTCTCTCCAATGGAAGACGTGATGCAAGAGCATTCTGAAACACTCTCTACAATTCTTTTGCAACTGCACCTCCAGGACATCTGTCAGATGGTTTTTACTGCAAGGACAAAGCAAACACTAACTATATCTCCTAATGATATAGAGCATTGAGAGCAGACCAAACACATTCCTTGCACTGTTTTCTTTCCTTTATCGCACAGCATGTTTTAACTGCACAGATAATCCTGTAGACTCAGTTGATTTCAAGCCTGTTTGTGTTACGCTTCAGTAAAAGACTGTGCGTTAAAGTGAATTAATAATGAGAGAGTGGCATTTGATTTCTGAACCAATGATTAATGGGGTTACTACAACAATGAATTAAAACAAATATTACTACATTTTACAGACACTCAGCCTCCTAAAGCACAAACACATGCGTGATATTTTTCAGATTTGTCTGTGATTGTTGAGTCCTTCAACATACAAAAATCACTTTGGACAGCAAAAAACTGCTTTTTTAACTTAAATGTGGTTACCAGTTATTCCATGGGCCTCTCTCAAATCACAGGGTGAGTAACATTGATAACTCTTCATAACTGTTCCCCCCTCTCTCTCTCACACACACACACACACACACAAACTCATTATAACTCAAATAATTATGGCTGTTGTTTTAACGTGTTAATTTAATTAATTTATGAATAAATGAAGAAATTTGAGTTTAAATTACACACAATATTAAGCAACGATCAACATTATTGTCACCGTAACTCATCAAAATAATGTTTGCAACTTAAAAGCTTAAAAAAATTTAATAGCCCACCCCAACATACTGATCATTTTGATAAAAATATTGAAATTTTTTCAATATAGGAAGTTTTTGTTGATATGTGAGGAATCGTATATTAAGATGCAAAGTTTCAAAAGAATGTGAAATGAAACTTTTGTTGTAGATTTTAAAGTGAGTGCTTTATTTTTTGCACTTTGTAAAAACCTTGTAAAAAAAGGTGATTCCTAGCATCTCGGCATTAATTCTTTTTTGGATACACAGCAAATTAATTTCAAGTATTGAGTTTTTTATCTTTTTTGGAAGAATTTTCAATAGGAAGTACACTGTAAAACATTTTAAAAAGAAAACACTGTTTTAGTTTTTCTACACTTTTTTTAAGGACCAATTCTCATGATTAACTAGTTGCTTATTAGCATGCGTATTACTAGCATATTGGCTGTTTATTTGTACTTATAAAGCACATATTAATGTCTTATTCTGCATGAGCATATTTTAGATCCCTTAATCCACCCCATACCTAAACTAACAACTACCTTACTAACTATTAATAAGCAGCAGATTAGGAGTTTATTGAGGGAAAACTCATTAGTTAATACTGAATGTGTTCCCTATTAATTCAATGTGTTATTTGCAGTTTCTTTGTAATTATTTATTTATGTGTGTGTGTGTGTGTGTGTGTGTGTGACCCTGGAGCACAAAAGCAGTCTTAAGTCGCTGGGGTATATTTGTAGCAATAGACAAAAAAACATAGAAACTGTGAAAATTATAGATTTTTCTTTTATGCCAAAAATCATTAGGATATTAAGTAAAGATCATGTTCCATGAAGATATTTTGTACATTTCCTACCGTAAATATATTAAAACTTAATTTTTGATTAGTAATATGCATTGCTAAGGACTTCATTTGGACAACTTTAAAAGCGATTTTCTCAACATTTTGATTTTTTTGCACCCTCAGATTCTCAGTATCTCGGCCAAATATCGTCCTATCCTAACAAACCATACATCAATTGAAAGCTTATGTATTCAGCTTTCAGGTGATGTGTAAATCTCAATTTCGACAAATTGACCCTTATGACTGGTTTTGTGGTCCAGGGTCACATATATGAAATTTACTAGCAATTTCTCACTTTCTAAAACATGTATTCAGTGTGCATTAAAACAAGAAAGAATCAGCCTATTTCATGGCATATCTAATTAAAAATGACGTTGCACATGACAGCTATTTGAAAAATGAAAATTTTTGTCTAATCGTAGATGTTTATTGATCCAGGTCGACATGCGGAGGACGTCTTCGGGGAGCTGTTTAACGAGGCCAACAGCTTCTACATGCGCATGAACAGTTTACAAGAGCGCGTCGACCTGCTGGCGGTGAAGGTCACACAACTGGACTCCACAGTGGAGGAGGGTGCGTAAGAATGAGTGTGCATTAGCAAATGACCTGATCTTTTGTGACACAGCCTGGAAATACACCAGAATGCAAGCACAGGGCTGCTGAGAGGATTGGCGCTGGCACTCAGACTCAGTATAATGCAAGTCTAGGACCCTATGGAATCCGTTGTATTTTTTCCCAAATTCTATTTTATTTTTTTCCAAATTTAGTTTTTTTTCCATCTGAATTTTTCTGGATTCTGTTTTTTCTTTTTCTCCATTTTAATATTTCTCGACTTTAATGGTTAAATTAAATTTTAGAGATCAAAAAGCATGTCTAATAAATTGAAATTATGAAACTAATACAATTTAACAACAGTTTATAAAAAATGTAACAAAAAGTAAAGTGTTTAGGGCCCTATGAAATAAGTTGTATTTTTTCTCAAATGACATTTTATATTTACAAAATTCTTTGTTTTCCGTTTAAATTTTGGATTCCATTTTATTGGTTTAATTAAATTGTAATAATTAAAATGCACGTCTAATTAATTGGATTCATAAAAACAAACGTATTCATTCATTCATTTAACAATAGGGCTCTATGATTCTATGAGGTTTACTGTTCAAATTAAAACATGCAGGAAAATTTTTTATTATTCTTTACAAAAATAATAATAACTGTATACATTACATTAAGATGCATATTCTGTTGTACAATAGTTATATATTTCTGTCACAATTTAAGTTTCAAGTTCAACAGAACTTTTATTTTGCCGTGAATACCTTTAAGTTTCTGTGTATATAATATGACGATGATCATGAAGTGATTTTCAGAGCAGTCTGAATAATAACTAGAGCTGAGCAGATGAGGCATAGATGAGGCAGCTGCAGTAATTAGCAGCGTAGACGCAGTGCTGCGTGTCCCACTGATGTCTAGACACTAGCTGAGTTATTTAAGAGCACAGTGGAATAGTCTGGTTGAATAAGAGGCCGTTGACAAGGGAACATAATTAATAGAGCGGTGCCTTCAAGTCCTTATGGGAAGTTCCTACGTAAATGCTGTGTGATGTAATGTGCATCCATAATGTGCTTAATTGTCTGACTCTCTTCAGTGCATAAAATGCATGCAAACTTACTGCGCAGTTAACATTTACAATTGCAGAGTAATTACAATCAGAACCATGAGTCTCTAACTGATATGAACAGAAAGAGAAAGTTTCCCACAGGTTGTTACACTGAAAAAAAATTATATTTAAAAAATGCTTTAAAATGCTTTCATTTGTTTGAGTTTTTCTCAAAAAACAAAAAAATTCCAATCTTAAATTTTGATTTAATATTAATTAAAAACATTCTTTTCACAAAGACAAAAACATAAATGTAAAAAATAAAAGTAAACAAAATAAAGACTAATATATATGTATATATATATTAGATATAAGCAATAATATTACTTAATATGAAGGTCAATGTGATATTTTATGTAAACAAAAGCTACAATTTGAAAGTAGAGTTTTTACTTAAAATAAAACTAAAATAATTTTTTTGTCATTATTTAGTTTACTTACTATAAATAAAGACAAGAATATTCTCTTTGAAAGACCTTATTTTGAAGTTGTTGGTTTTTTTTAATATGCGTCATCTTTTTTGCTATGGACTAAAGAAAAAGGAACACCAGAAAGATGAATAAAAAACCCACAATAATTTTTGCAGTCTGTAAAGCTAGCACTCTGGTGTCAAGCGAAATACTATTTAAGGTGTTTCTATGCAAGTGTTATTTGCTTTTAGACAAACTGAACAAAACCGGTTTAAACTAGAAACCTTGCTTCTGAGATTTAGGACCAGATTCACTAAATAAAGTAAATTAGCACGAAAGCACGACCCCTTAAAATCGCAGATGTGAGTGTAAAGTTCTGCGGGTGATTTACTAACAATCAAAACAAATTAGCGCGGTGTCTCAAATCAGGTGTGTATAATCGACTAACAACACTGATGTAAAATGGGTTAAGATTAGCTTTTTTGAGCGTTAAATAATGCCGCAATTACCAGTAAACAGACTACTGCAAATCTTAGCACGATTCATTTAAATACTCTCCTCACATTCGTTCATTTGTCCTACAAATGCATATGCAATAAGTTCAGCCGCAAAAATAACTGTTCACACCTTTACATCACTAATGCTTCACTGCACGTAGTAGTTTTTAACACCGAAAGAGGGTTTGCGCTGACGCAATCTGTAAATCTGGCACACAATGTCTCAGGTTTGTGATAGTGTTTGACAGTGTTTTCCGGGTCTGTCTGCTCGTTCTGCAGTGTCCTTACAGGACATCAACATGCGGAAAGCGTTCAAGAGCTCCACTATTCAGGACCAGCAGGTGGTGTCCAGAAACTCCATCCCCAACCCTGTCATGAAGATGTACCAGCGCTGTGACAAACCACCTCCTCTCAACATCCTCACGCCATACAGGTCTGTATATGCTTCAGCAAGAAAATTCCTCTGACCTGTTTATTAACTCTTTTAGTTATGTATGACTGACAAATATGCATCATATTAACTTTTTTTCTTGGGTCGAACAGCAAAGAAGATTTTGAGCTGAAACCGTGATCCTTGGTGATTCATAAAATGCAAGGCTTATCAAGGAACACAAAATGAACACCTGTGACTCCTTACAATATATATTGAGGTCTTATGAAGTGAAACGATCGGTCTGTGCAAGAAACTGAACATTATTAACAACATTATTACCTGTAATCCAAAGCCTCAGACAAACGGTCCGGTTTGCGAAAGAATCATTCTTTTGAACCGGTTATTTTCAGTGAACCAGATGAACCAGTTCACCGAATCGGACTGAAGCGTCTGAAACAGTTCGTGGCTCGAGTTACTCAATCAAAACTCACTTTCAGACACCTGACAGTCACTAATGAGCCGATATACCTGTGTATCTGATCCTCTGATGAATGAATCATTCAGTGCTCCAGTTCCTCCAACAGTCACTGAACTGAGGAAACAGTTCGACTCGGACTGAAAACCTATGAGCCGCTGATATGAGCACGTGTGAACAAACACATGGATGAAGGGGTGAAATTAACATTTTTATGGTTTCTCATGGCTTATGTAAAAAGGTGAGCTGATGAAGACTAGTTTATTCACTTTATATGCTTTAGACATGTAAAACATCCAGGTTTCACGTCATTATTGGGTGCTTTAATGTGTAATACATGTGTATACATGACGTCATAGCTTGATTATGTAAACTAGTGAATCAGTTATTTGAACCAGAAATGACTGTCCAAAATAACCAGGTAATACGTTGCAAATAACGTTCAGTTTCTTGCACAGACTGATCGTTTCACTCCATAAGACCTCAATATATCGTCAGGAGCCACAGGTATTAATTTGATGTTCCCTGATATGCTTTTTTTATTCTTAAAAACTACGGTTTCAGCTCAAAATTTTCTTTACTGTTCTACTGAAGAAAAAGTCGCCTACATCTTTGACGGCCTGAGTGTGTGCTAATTAACAGCAAAATGTAATTTCTGGGTGAACTATCCCAAGTTTATTAGTTTGTTAAAACTGTGAAATCCAAATGGATGTAAATTTTGCAATTCAAATACATACATCTTAAATTTAGACCCTAATATTCTTTTGAGAATGTTAAATTTCATTTAACCTTAATTAGAAGAAATGACATGCAAGGTCATTACAAATTCAGAACACAAAAAGATTAACTGTGTTACAGTTACAGGTATGGTTGAAAAAGATGTTATCAGATTACTAAAATATTTTCTAAAAATCTAGCGTAGCGTTAGTTCTGCCAGGTCACGTTAGTCAAGCTCGCATCGGCTGACTATCTACCTATGGGAATACGACACCTATCTAAGCATTCATATATAAGGTCCCGCAGTATTATCAGCAGTTTTCACATTGCTCAATAGCTAATTACCCTCCTCCATCCCCAACTCCTCCTCTGTCAGTCGGGATTCAGCCTTTTGATTCTTCTTTGAATCAGACTAATTCTAAAATGTGTACATAACATTATTGAACTTTAACGATATCTGCAATACATTTATGTTGGTTCTGTTCTGTTTACCCTGGGGGGGTTATCGCTGCTCTCGCCGCTCTCATCCATGCTAGGCTGCATGGATGCGCAGGGAGTTCTTGCCCAGAACAGAACCATACCGCCAATCCAAACTGTATGCTAATTGTCAATCATCTTTGACGATAGTGGTCCTGACAGAACTAGGAGGTACTGTCAGGATTACAGTATTTTTACATGTAGATGGAAGAAATACAGTAGCTACTTTCGCTATGCCCCTCCTCATGTTCCAGCCACCACTCTCACAGAAAAAAAACATGATTAAATTAAGTTTCTCACATCTCATGCACAAATTACAGCTCTGGTCTTGAATAAAACGTGCCCAAACAATTAATACAGTTACTAACCAAACTCATTACGATGGCTACTACTAATCAAAATGCTTCCTTTGCATCATTATTTTTCAATTTTATCTGTGGCATTTTGGTGTACAGAAAACATTTAGGTTAAGGTTCACTTTTTAGTTGTCATTATTATCATATCCAAGAAATGTCTCTTAAAATAGGCTTAATTTTCTTTATGCAAAATTATAATAATTAATAATAATAATTTTTTCGAATAAAGTATTTTTATTTTAACTTTGGGGATGAAATGTAAGCAATATGAAATATTAATAATATTAAGCAAAACGACTTCATTTCTAAGCACAGTGTTGTGTTGTCTTACAGGGATGACAAAAAAGACGGGCTCAAATTCTATACCGATCCATCCTACTTTTTTATCCTTTGGAAGGAAAAGATGCTGCAAGCCACAGAAAACAAGAGGAAGGAGAAACGACGGCAGAAGGTGTGTATGTGTGTGTATATGGTCAGAAACATGCTTTATGTACGTACACAAATGCAGTCCCGACTGCTTATCAAATACATTTCAAGTGCATTCTTGCGTTACTGTGACCGTAATAAAACACAGACACATTATCAAAGACAAGAGCTGTCCTCTAACATGAAGGTTTAAATACACAAAAGCTGGCAGAAAAGAGGAAACCGGAAACAAGAATGACAAGGTAGAAAACAGAACTTCAAACTAAAAGTGCAAACAACAAAAGACAATAAAATACATTACAGTATCTTTCTCCACTGATGGCCATTCAAACGTAGGCATATATGTGACCCTGGACCACAAAACCAGTCATAAGGGTAAATTTTTCGAAATTGAGATTTATACATCATCTGAAAGCTGAATAAATATTATTTCCATTGATGTATGGTTTGTTAGGATAGGACAATATTTGGCCGAGATACAACTATTTGAAAATCTGGGGGTACAAAAAAAATCTAAATATTGAGAAAATCGCCTTTAAAGTTCTTAGCAATGCATATCACTAATCAAAAATTAAGTTTTGATATAGTTACAGTAGGAAATTAAAAAAATATCTTCATGGAACATGATCTTTACTTAATATCCTAATGATGTTTGGCATAAAAGAGAAATGTATAATTGTGACCCATACAATGTATTGTTGGCTATTGCTACAAATATCCCCCAGCGACTTAACACTGCTTTTGTGCTCCAGGGTCACATATTTGACTAAGTATAGTTCAAATCTATTAACATATTTAATGACATATTGCTCAAGACTTACTGATATAAAAATTCTAATTAAACTTAGCACAATCAAATATGCTTCAGTATATCTTTAGTTGAACTTCAGCACTACTTCCTCACAATTAAAGTGCATTAAGTACAAAATGTGTTGTTTCAGTTTAGCAGACTAGTTTATTATACAAAAATACAATTGCAGGGTATTTTTATTAAGTACATAAATATGTAAATGTATTTGTAGTATACTTAGCATGACATAAACGTATTTCAAATACATTTTAGTATATTTATTTTTCATGAGGGTAAACACGCAGTTGAGAGTTACAAAGTCTAAAAAAAAATTGCGTGGTATAAATTCGTAATTCTGAGAAATAAAGTATGATATACATGAAGTTGCAGTTCTGAGAAATAAAAAAATTCAGTTTAGATCTCGCAATTTAAAAAAAAATAAAGTCAGAATTGCGAGTTTTCCTCAGAATTGGACTTTATAACTCGGTTTATATGTATATTTTTTTCGTGATTCTGCCTTAATTTCTCACGATTCTGACAATTTTCTTGCAATTTTGAGTTTAAATCTCGCAATTCTGATTTTCCTCAGAATTTGACTTTATAACTCAGATATATATATATATATATATATATATATATATATAGTTCTGACTTTTTTTCTCACAAGTTTATATCGCACAATTCTGACTTTTTTCTGATTTTTTTCTTCACAATTCTGTCTTTATTTCTCAGAATTGCGAGTTTGAATCCTGCAGTTCTGACTTTTTTATATCTCAGATATAATATATATACAGTATATCAGAATTGCGAGATAAAAAGTCGCAATTACCTTTTTTATGTTTTTATTCAGTGGCGGAAATGGGCTTCCATTATATATCAATCATATTACACTAGATGTTGTGCCATCGACCAATCAGATTTGGAGGGCTATTAAAAGTATGAAATGGATTTATTATTTTTCTCACTGTGTGCTGCATTTAACATCGCAGCTCAGAATATTCCCTAGTGAAGGCATTGGGAACATTGCATGTTCTGGTAAAACATGGTAAATTAGTGAAATTAAAAATTGGCTGCTAAAACAAAATTCCTGATGAGAGATAATGTAGAGAGAATTGATTCAAAATACAACAGAACTGTTGGCATTAGCGAGTGTGTAATTCTATACTGAATGATACAGAAAACATGATTGATTTTTGATGATCTGTTGTGCGATAAGTACTAAGCGTTTTGAAAATGTACAATTTGCTTGTGAAAATTTGCTCCAAAAAGATTTTTTTTTAATTTGTAACCATCAGGTCAGTATTCATTTACAGACTTTTCCTGTTCTTTCTGCGTAGTTCAATATTATTACTCAAACTTATAGAAACATTTCCTTTTTTTTCTGCCTTAGCAAGAGCAAAAACACACGGAGGATCCCGCTCGCGAGGTAAAGAAAGTGCGTAAAGCTCGTAACCGGCGTCAGGAGTGGAACATGATGGCCTACGATAAGGAATTCCGTCCGGACACGCGACTAACACCGTCTCCTTACCATAACATGTCCTCTGAGGGATCTCTGTCTCCAGATAGGTGAGTCATGTGATCTCTATACTGTTCAGTCAAACCTCTTAAAGTAAATGAGCTGTGCTTTGACACCTCTCATACTTACTGTGCTACGAAGCTATTTATTTGCTTGTCACTTGTTTTATTTGACTCTGCATTGGTTGACGCAGTGCTTCATTATTAACATGTCTGTATAGTGTTGTTTCAATAAAGCGATTTAAAGTGTTGATTGTCTGTAAGTGGTAAATTAAAATATACTATAATGTAATTTCCATTGAAATTTGTATGTCAAGTATTAAATATATTTGTACAGTTCTTACACACTTGTCATGATGAAGTTGCAATTTACTACATTTAAAATATACTCTATTAACTTCAATATAATATCAAATAATGCAATAGAGTTCAAATTAATATCAAGTACTTTACATGTCCTTTAGTACACTGAAAAAAAATAGTTACCCCAAAATGGTAACATCTAAATTAACTAATTTATTATTCAGCATCACTGATTCAACCTAAATATATTATACCAACAATATTCATTTTTATAGGTTAAATCGGGTAGAACTTTTTATTTAACTTTTTATTTTAAGTGTTTTAAGAAACATAGTCATGAAAGTGTACTTTCTTTAGCTGCAAGTACAGATTTTTAAAAATATACTTTTTAAGATTTAAAGGACACTACAAGTGCACATTCAGTGAGCACAATTAACTCTTTTCACAATTATCACTTCATTTTCACACAGGAATTAAAGTTGCCATCTGTTTGTCAGTAATTAAGTAAGCTTAAAAAGCGGTTATAGTGAATCCTAACTCAAATTCAACAGAAATTGCCATAGAACGGCTCATTTTGTAAGTTCATGGGTATATACAGTAGTAAAAAAATAAAGAAAAAAATATAGACTGTCTATGATTCATAGCCTGTTGTTCTATTTAACACACCCTTAAAAATAACCAACAATCAGCTTTAAATCCTTATATTGAAACAACACTATAAATAGAGATGCCTTCATTAAAATTAATTGTGTCATTAAAGTGAGATGAAAAACATCATGTAACTAGTGAACAAGTTGGAGAGAGCTTGAGAGAGATTGAAGATGAACATGCATATTCATTTGTTAAGTATTGTAAAACACTGTTTTAAATTACTTACCTTAAAACATATTAGGAAATGGTTTTAGTAATGCAGGATTTTTAACTAGTAAAAAGCATTATATTTTGTTTTTGTTGTTTTGTGAACATGAGCTTTTTGTCATCATGAACTATTATTATTTTACCTGGCAAGGTTCAGTAAAACAGATAAGCAGGTTTAATGAAATTATGTTCATTACTCATTTTAAATGGAAAGACTGGAGAAGCTTGGTGCCAGACACAAGACACTAACTCATCAAAATACATACAATTCTGGCGGTGCGTAAATCCATAAATAGCTCAAAGATCAAAAGCAGAGGCTTGGAAACACGGCACTGATGAAAGGGTTGATCCCGAAAACGTTTTGCGCACTCATTTGTGGCCTCTGGATAATAAATTCATATGAGCTTTGTTGGCCTATTTCTCATGTGCGGATCTACATTACTCATTTTAATGCATGACTACAAAATGTACATGAATGCATAGGATGAAAATGACCTATACTATATGGTTTTCTTCTAAAAGAAAAAACAAAGTACGTTTATGTTCAGTTCAAGTAAATAATTTAAGAATTTGATCATACGCAAATGTATAACTCATTATAACTATATTGTGCATGCTGTGTGTCTGTACATTGTTCTTTGCTTTAACCCAGATCTGGCATGTCAGATGAACACTCGTACCCAGCGAGTCCCAGCCACCCACTGGAAGCAGCTGGGGCAGGAGCTGATGGGAAAGACGCTGGCCCCACACAGACTCAGTCCCTGGACCGAGTGTACCGGCCCCCAGCCTCCTCCACCGCCGCTGCAGCCCGACAGCACTCTCTAGGACGCGTTCAGACCCACCACGGACCCCCACAGGCAGACTCGTCCCTCAACGGCCCCTGGCCAACAGCTGCCAAAGATTACAGGCATGTCACTTACCTCTCTAAAGTTTAAGTATATGTATACTGTATGTATGTATACTGTATATATACAATTATATATAGGAATAGTTCATCCAAAAATTTAAATTTGCTAAAAATGTCTTCACCCTGCAGGCCATCCAAGACATAGATGAGTTTGTTTCTTCATCAGATTTGGAGAAATGTAGCATTGCATCAGTGTCTCAGCAATGGATGCTCTGCAGTGAATGGGTGCCGTCAGAATGAAAGTCCAAACAGCTGATAAAAACACCACAATAATCCACAAGTAATCCACAGCATTCCAGTCCATCAGTTAACATCTTGTGAAGTGAAAAACTGCGTGTTTGTAAGAAACAAATCCCTCATTTAGACATTTTAACTTTAAAGCATTGCTTCAGTATAAAATTCAAGTCGATAATATTGCTTTCTCCAGTGAAAAAGTCATCTGCTCTGAATCAGGAGTGAAATATGCACAGATCAAGCACCGTTTACTACAGTTCAAAACAACTATGTTGGTAAATTTTGATGTGAGAGGACAACAAGGGATGGTTTTTTTTCACTGGTGGAAATGTTATGGATTATGGACTCATATTTTAGCTAGAAGCAACAGTTTGAAGTTAAAAACATCTTAATGGTGGATGTGTTTCTTACAAACACAGTTTTTCGCTTCACAAGACATTAACTGTTGGACTGGAGTGCTGTGGATTACTTGTGGATTATTGTGATGTTTTTATCAGCTGTTTGGACTCTCATTCTGACGGGAAATATTAATAATATTAAGCAAAACGACTTCATTTCTAAGCACAGTGTTGTGTTGTCTTACAGGGATGACAAAAAAGACGGGCTCAAATTCTATACCGATCCATCCTACTTTTTTATCCTTTGGAAGGAAAAGATGCTGCAAGCCACAGAAAACAAGAGGAAGGAGAAACGACGGCAGAAGGTGTGTATGTGTGTGTATATGGTCAGAAACATGCTTTATGTATGTACACAAATGCAGTCCTGACTGCTTATCAAATACATTTCAAGTGCATTCTTGCGTTACTGTGACCGTAATAAAACACAGACACATTATCAAAGACAAGAGCTATCCTCTAACATGAAGGTTTAAATACACAAAAGCTGGCAGAAAAGAGGAAACCGGAAACAAGAATGACAAGGTAGAAAACAGAACTTCAAACTAAAAGTGCAAACAACAAAAGACAATAAAATACATTACAGTATCTTTCTCCACTGATGGCCATTCAAACGTAGGCATATATGTGACCCTGGACCACAAAACCAGTCATAAGGGTAAATTTTTCGAAATTGAGATTTATACATCATCTGAAAGCTGAATAAATATTCTTTCCATTGATGTATGGTTTGTTAGGATAGGACAATATTTGGCCGAGATACAACTATTTGAAAATCTGGGGGTACAAAAAAAATCTAAATATTGAGAAAATCGCCTTTAAAGTTCTTAGCAATGCATATCACTAATCAAAAATTAAGTTTTGATATAGTTACAGTAGGAAATTAAAAAAATATCTTCATGGAACATGATCTTTACTTAATATCCTAATGATTTTTGGCATAAAAGAAAAATGGATAATTGTGACCCATACAATGAATTTTCAGCTATTGCTACAAATATCCCCCAGCGACTTAACACTGCTTTTGTGCTCCAGGGTCACATATTTGACTAAGTATAGTTCAAATCTATTAACATATTTAATGACATATTGCTCAAGACTTACTGATATAAAAATTCTAATTAAACTTAGCACAATCAAATATGCTTCAGTATATCTTTAGTTGAACTTCAGCACTACTTCCTCACAATTAAAGTGCATTAAGTACAAAATGTGTTGTTTCAGTTTAGCAGACTAGTTTATTATACAAAAATACAATTGCAGGGTATTTTTATTAAGTACATAAATATGTAAATGTATTTGTAGTATACTTAGCATGACATAAACGTATTTCAAATACATTTTAGTATATTTATTTTTCATGAGGGTAAACACGCAGTTGAGAGTTACAAAGTCTAAAAAAAAATTGCGTGGTATAAATTCGTAATTCTGAGAAATAAAGTATGATATACATGAAGTTGCAGTTCTGAGAAATAAAAAAATTCAGTTTAGATCTCGCAATTTAAAAAAAAATAAAGTCAGAATTGCGAGTTTTCCTCAGAATTGGACTTTATAACTCGGTTTATATGTATATTTTTTTCGTTATTCTGCCTTAATTTCTCACGATTCTGACAATTTTCTTGCAATTTTGAGTTTAAATCTCGCAATTCTGATTTTCCTCAGAATTTGACTTTATAACTCAGATATATATATATATATATATATATATATATATATAGTTCTGACTTTTTTTCTCACAAGTTTATATCGCACAATTCTGACTTTTTTCTGATTTTTTTCTTCACAATTCTGTCTTTATTTCTCAGAATTGCGAGTTTGAATCCTGCAGTTCTGACTTTTTTATATCTCAGATATAATATATATACAGTATATCAGAATTGCGAGATAAAAAGTCGCAATTACCTTTTTTATGTTTTTATTCAGTGGCGGAAATGGGCTTCCATTATATATCAATCATATTACACTAGATGTTGTGCCATCGACCAATCAGATTTGGAGGGCTATTAAAAGTATGAAATGGATTTATTATTTTTCTCACTGTGTGCTGCATTTAACATCGCAGCTCAGAATATTCCCTAGTGAAGGCATTGGGAACATTGCATGTTCTGGTAAAACATGGTAAATTAGTGAAATTAAAAATTGGCTGCTAAAACAAAATTCCTGATGAGAGATAATGTAGAGAGAATTGATTCAAAATACAACAGAACTGTTGGCATTAGCGAGTGTGTAATTCTATACTGAATGATACAGAAAACATGATTGATTTTTGATGATCTGTTGTGCGATAAGTACTAAGCGTTTTGAAAATGCACAATTTGCTTGTGAAAATTTGCTCCAAAAAGATTTTTTTTTAATTTGTAACCATCAGGTCAGTATTCATTTACAGACTTTTCCTGTTCTTTCTGCGTAGTTCAATATTATTACTCAAACTTATAGAAACATTTCCTTTTTTTTCTGCCTTAGCAAGAGCAAAAACACACGGAGGATCCCGCTCGCGAGGTAAAGAAAGTGCGTAAAGCTCGTAACCGGCGTCAGGAGTGGAACATGATGGCCTACGATAAGGAATTCCGTCCGGACACGCGACTAACACCGTCTCCTTACCATAACATGTCCTCTGAGGGATCTCTGTCTCCAGATAGGTGAGTCATGTGATCTCTATACTGTTCAGTCAAACCTCTTAAAGTAAATGAGCTGTGCTTTGACACCTCTCATACTTACTGTGCTACGAAGCTATTTATTTGCTTGTCACTTGTTTTATTTGACTCTGCATTGGTTGACGCAGTGCTTCATTATTAACATGTCTGTATAGTGTTGTTTCAATAAAGCGATTTAAAGTGTTGATTGTCTGTAAGTGGTAAATTAAAATATACTATAATGTAATTTCCATTGAAATTTGTATGTCAAGTATTAAATATATTTGTACAGTTCTTACACACTTGTCATGATGAAGTTGCAATTTACTACATTTAAAATATACTCTATTAACTTCAATATAATATCAAATAATGCAATAGAGTTCAAATTAATATCAAGTACTTTACATGTCCTTTAGTACACTGAAAAAAAATAGTTACCCCAAAATGGTAACATCTAAATTAACTAATTTATTATTCAGCATCACTGATTCAACCTAAATATATTATACCAACAATATTCATTTTTATAGGTTAAATCGGGTAGAACTTTTTATTTAACTTTTTATTTTAAGTGTTTTAAGAAACATAGTCATGAAAGTGTACTTTCTTTAGCTGCAAGTACAGATTTTTAAAAATATACTTTTTAAGATTTAAAGGACACTACAAGTGCACATTCAGTGAGCACAATTAACTCTTTTCACAATTATCACTTCATTTTCACACAGGAATTAAAGTTGCCATCTGTTTGTCAGTAATTAAGTAAGCTTAAAAAGCGGTTATAGTGAATCCTAACTCAAATTCAACAGAAATTGCCATAGAACGGCTCATTTTGTAAGTTCATGGGTATATACAGTAGTAAAAAAATAAAGAAAAAAATATAGACTGTCTATGATTCATAGCCTGTTGTTCTATTTAACACACCCTTAAAAATAACCAACAATCAGCTTTAAATCCTTATATTGAAACAACACTATAAATAGAGATGCCTTCATTAAAATTAATTGTGTCATTAAAGTGAGATGAAAAACATCATGTAACTAGTGAACAAGTTGGAGAGAGCTTGAGAGAGATTGAAGATGAACATGCATATTCATTTGTTAAGTATTGTAAAACACTGTTTTAAATTACTTACCTTAAAACATATTAGGAAATGGTTTTAGTAATGCAGGATTTTTAACTAGTAAAAAGCATTATATTTTGTTTTTGTTGTTTTGTGAACATGAGCTTTTTGTCATCATGAACTATTATTATTTTACCTGGCAAGGTTCAGTAAAACAGATAAGCAGGTTTAATGAAATTATGTTCATTACTCATTTTAAATGGAAAGACTGGAGAAGCTTGGTGCCAGACACAAGACACTAACTCATCAAAATACATACAATTCTGGCGGTGCGTAAATCCATAAATAGCTCAAAGATCAAAAGCAGAGGCTTGGAAACACGGCACTGATGAAAGGGTTGATCCCGAAAACGTTTTGCGCACTCATTTGTGGCCTCTGGATAATAAATTCATATGAGCTTTGTTGGCCTATTTCTCATGTGCGGATCTACATTACTCATTTTAATGCATGACTACAAAATGTACATGAATGCATAGGATGAAAATGACCTATACTATATGGTTTTCTTCTAAAAGAAAAAACAAAGTACGTTTATGTTCAGTTCAAGTAAATAATTTAAGAATTTGATCATACGCAAATGTATAACTCATTATAACTATATTGTGCATGCTGTGTGTCTGTACATTGTTCTTTGCTTTAACCCAGATCTGGCATGTCAGATGAACACTCGTACCCAGCGAGTCCCAGCCACCCACTGGAAGCAGCTGGGGCAGGAGCTGATGGGAAAGACGCTGGCCCCACACAGACTCAGTCCCTGGACCGAGTGTACCGGCCCCCAGCCTCCTCCACCGCCGCTGCAGCCCGACAGCACTCTCTAGGACGCGTTCAGACCCACCACGGACCCCCACAGGCAGACTCGTCCCTCAACGGCCCCTGGCCAACAGCTGCCAAAGATTACAGGCATGTCACTTACCTCTCTAAAGTTTAAGTATATGTATACTGTATGTATGTATACTGTATATATACAATTATATATAGGAATAGTTCATCCAAAAATTTAAATTTGCTAAAAATGTCTTCACCCTGCAGGCCATCCAAGACATAGATGAGTTTGTTTCTTCATCAGATTTGGAGAAATGTAGCATTGCATCAGTGTCTCAGCAATGGATGCTCTGCAGTGAATGGGTGCCGTCAGAATGAAAGTCCAAACAGCTGATAAAAACACCACAATAATCCACAAGTAATCCACAGCATTCCAGTCCATCAGTTAACATCTTGTGAAGTGAAAAACTGCGTGTTTGTAAGAAACAAATCCCTCATTTAGACATTTTAACTTTAAAGCATTGCTTCAGTATAAAATTCAAGTCGATAATATTGCTTTCTCCAGTGAAAAAGTCATCTGCTCTGAATCAGGAGTGAAATATGCACAGATCAAGCACCGTTTACTACAGTTCAAAACAACTATGTTGGTAAATTTTGATGTGAGAGGACAACAAGGGATGGTTTTTTTTCACTGGTGGAAATGTTATGGATTATGGACTCATATTTTAGCTAGAAGCAACAGTTTGAAGTTAAAAACATCTTAATGGTGGATGTGTTTCTTACAAACACAGTTTTTCGCTTCACAAGACATTAACTGTTGGACTGGAGTGCTGTGGATTACTTGTGGATTATTGTGACGTTTTTATCAGCTGTTTGGACTCTCATTCTGACGGCACCCATTCACTGCAGAGCATCCATTGCTGAGACAGTGATGCAATGCTACATTTCTCTAAATCTGTTCCCATGAAGAAACAAACTCATCTACATCTTGGATGGCCTGAGAGTGTGTACATTTTCAGCAAAGTTTTATTTTTGGGTGAACTATTCCTTTCAGTAGTGTATCTCAAGTAACATTGTGAAGTCCCTCAGTTTATTAACCCAAACCTTACAAGGGGATTAGGGATGTAGAATATGGTCATGCAGAATATGTGCTTTATAAGTACTAATAAACAGCCAAAATGTGAATAATAGGCATGCTAATAAGCAACTAGTTATTTAGTGAGAATTGGTCCCTATACTAAAGTGTTACCGTATTTTTATTATAGAAATGCATTGTATTGAAAAAGAGGGGAAAAGTTGCAAAAAACTATCTTTTGAATGCAGATGTGTGAGATAGCAATAAAATAAATAACATTGCTTCATGTTATAATAGTGCTTTATAATATATATATATATATATATATATGATATATACAGAGCAACTTAAATACCTCGGTTACCTCAGTTTTTGGAATCTTTTGGAAGCTGAGGTTATCTGTTTATTTATCTCTAAATTAACCAGGTATGTTGCATAATCTGCTTTTTGAAAACTGCCTTCTTTTCTGTCTTAATACTGTCAGATAAGTAGTGTAAACCTTAGTCAGGATAGTGCCATATAGTGTTGTAGTCAAGACCACCTAAACCGAGACCAGAGTGTTTTGAGACCAAGAGTCAAGAGACCAAGGCCAAACCAGCACTCCTGAAATTTATCTGAAAGATCCACATTTACTGTCTGAAAAATATCTGAAATTTAATCAATAAATACAATTAGAATAATAAGACATGATATAAAGTGGTTACCAATCAAATAAAATTTAACAAAATTAATCTTTGCCCTGCAGAGGTGGCACAGAAACTGCATCTGAATTGGTACAATTACAGCTGTATAAATATTATTGAGATTAATGTTTTAAAAAGAAAGTTTTGAATATAGAAATATGAATAAAAATAAATATGAATATAAACTAAAACCGCCAGTAGGCTAGGTGGTGGCAAATCACTTAATGAGTGAGTCACAGAATCATTTATTCAAGCATATCCTTCAAAGCAGCTGATTCATTCAGTAACGAATCACCTGTTGCTCGGAAACACACAACAGTTCTGCTATGGATTTGTCTGGAACTATTTTTGCTGCCGAAATAGTAAAAAATAAACAAACAAAAAAATTACAATTGTTTCTAAAATGTAATTTACTTAATATTAACTTCTTGTTTATTGAACGTTTGCACAAAATCAATATCATATTTTGCAGTCGTGCTCATATTTGTGAAAACAGCTCTCTTGCTCTTGTGATATTGCTTAATTTTATGTTATAATATGAAAAAGTACATACAAGTACTTTTTTTTTTAATTTTTGACGAATACTTTTTCAGTGCAAAATCGTTCCTTAAACATTTCTTCTTTGTAATCACTTCTTAGCGGCCATCAAATCCTGGAACATTTCATCCCGCCTGCCCCTCCTCCACCTCCTCCCCTCATTCCTTCCTCCCAGACCGCCTTTGACAGCACGTCTGGACCTCAGTCACTGGCTCCGGGGACAGTGGTCTCCCTCTCACGGCCCTACAGCCCGTCTCCTCCTGCAGCTCCTCTCTCAGCCTACGCCGCTTCGCCTTCACATGCTGTAATGGGGGGCCCACCAGTGGCCCCGCCTCCTCCCCCTCCAGGACCCCCCACACACACCCCATCCCCATCCCGAATAACACACCTGTCTGGAGAGTCTACTCTTCCCAGGAAGGGCCAGGTGTCTCTCATCCCCATGAGCGATGCCCGGAGCGACCTGCTGGCTGCCATCCGCAGAGGTCAGTGTGCAGAGAAAAGAATTCAGTGTTCAGCATATTGTGTTGAATGAAGCATGTTGCGTGTTCCATGTGCTTTTTTTTATTAATTAGACAACTGAAGATTCAAAAAATGGCCTTAAAATAGGCCCTTTACACATGTATCCCAAAAAAAAAACAATTATATATATATATATATATATATATATATATATATATATATATAGACACTCCCGGTCAAAAGTTTGAAATCATAAAGGTTTTTTTTAAAAGAGTATTTTCTATTCACCAAGGTTGTGTTTATTTGATCAAAAATACAGTAAAAACTGAAATAATGGGAAATATATTATTACAATTTAAAATAGCTGTTTGCTATTTAAATATATTGTAAAATGTAATTTATTGCTATGATCAAAGCTGTATTTTCAGCATCATTACTCCAGTCTTCAGTGTCACATGATCTTCAGAAATCAGTCTAATATGCTGATTTGCTGCTCATAAAACATTTACTATTATATTTTTGCTGCTTCATATTTTTGTGGAAACTGATACGCTATACCATTCAAAAATTTTGGATAAGTACTTTTTTAATGAATTAAAAAAAATAAATTAATGCTTTTATTTAGCAAGGATGCATTAAATTGATCAAAAGTGACAGTAAAGACATTTTATTGCTACAAATCATCAAGGAATCCTGAAAAAATGTCACAGTTTCCACAGAAATGTGAAGTAGCACAACTCATAGGATCACATGATCCTTCAAAAAATCATTCTAATATGCTGATTTATTATCAGTGTTGGAAACAGTTGTGCTGCTTAATATTTTTTGGAACGTTTTTCAGGATTCTTTGATGATTAAAAGTTCAAAAGAACAGCACTTATTCGAAATTTAAGTCTTGACTATCACTTTTAATCAATTTAATACATCCTTGCTAAATAGAAGTATTAATTTCTTTTTTTTTAAAAAGGAAGAAAAAAATGACTGACCCCAAACTTTTGAACGGTAGTGTATATTGTTAAAAAATATATTGTAAATAAATGCAGTTCTTTTTAATGTTTTATTCATCAAAGAATCCTGTAAAAAATATTACAGATTCCAAAAAAATATTAAGCAGCACAACTGTTTCCAGCATTGATAATAAATCTGAAGGATCATGTGACACTGAAAACTGCAGTAATAATGCTGAAAATTCAACTTTGATCACAGAAATAAATGATATTTTAAAGTATATTAAATGCAGCCTTGAGGAGCAGAAAAGGCTTCTTTAAAAACACTAAAAATATTGAACTATTGGCTCCTCCTCCAGGTATCCAGCTTCGTAAGGTGCAAGAGCAGAGAGAGCAGGAAGCCAAGAAAGAGCCAGTGGGTAACGACGTGGCCACAATCCTGTCCCGACGCATCGCTGTGGAATACAGTGAATCAGATGAGGACTCTGAGCCGGAGGAGAACGAGTGGTCCGATTGAGGCTTGGGAGGAGAGATCTGCGACCATAATGCTGCTATTTTCCATTCCTGCACATACTACACACTCCTCATGCGGTCAGAAGGACCTCAGATGGGGCTACCGAGGAGATCATGACAGACAGAGAAGGAAGGAAACAGAATTTGTGCGATGCAAGGTGAAGGACACAGGGCAGGTGCAAAAATAGACAGATGACAAAAGAGAGTTTGGTGAGGTAAGCACAGGAACTGTTAGAATACAGTTTGTCTCATTATTGTAATGTAAATTCAACATGCTAGCATTTCTTTAAGAGTCACCAAGAAAATACTTATTGAAAAAAAGGCGTTCTGGGATTTTGATTATATATTTTTGGTAGCTGTCCAGAGAATATAGAGAAATACTTATCTATCTTTTGTGGTACACGAAAATGATGGTCAACAGTGGTATTAGCACTTGTATTATTAATTTTATGTTACAAATCACTGCCACAGTATGGTTACACAAACAAATTTGTTGTGGTATCTCTGGCTTGCTTCACGTGAGATGCCCTGAGTACAGTATGGACAATCAGATCATCGCTATAGTATCAAAGTACATTTCTCCTTCAATATCACAACTCTCCATTATCCAAAATTTGTCACTTTGTTCACTTGTGGACAGTGTTGTGATGAATATTCATACTCCAATTAAGCAGTGAGCAAATTTCTTGATGCTTTCATTGTTTGCTTTTTTTTTATTTCTTAAGGAACAGATGTGGCCAATAATTTATTACTGCTCGCAGTTTACTAATCGTGTGTGTGTTTGTGTGTTGTGTGCCTAAAGGTGATGGAGTGCAAGACGGTGTCATCCGCTATTTTAGATTACTACAATTTGTAACAATACGCTGTAATTTACAAGTATTGTATCATTAATGTGTTTTACAATTTATTGTTGTATAGATTTTTGTAACAATGCTGAAAAGATGTAAAAGGCAACCTTATGTTTAAGCTATCATGTGGTAATAATATAGCCTATAATGTGCATGTATGAATAATAAATCAAATTCAAATAATCTACTTAATTTTTCCATTTATTGAATTTTGCATTTTGCATTTAAGGATCTCCCCCAGCCGTATCATCAGTTAAGTTATATATATAATTGTTTTGGAAATAGATAATGATATTGCTATTTACCTGCTTCAATGTTATATTATTTGCTTGTTTTTAGGTTAATGCCATATATGTTTTGATATGGAAATGCTTGCACTTGCAATATTTGCTTTGTTAGGATGAATAAGCAGCAATTGTGAAAGTTTGGCTCATGAGTTTGATGTTTTGTAATAAACCACAAAGGTTAACAAGAGGTTATACACTAAACGTTATATATTCCAGTGCAGAGAAAGGAATGAAGGCCCAAGAATCGGGGTCGCTACATGTGAGACCTAGAGAAAGGTCTAGAGGGGCTATAGACTTAAAAAACATGAAGTAGGTTCTGGTTTATCAACTCTATATCCCAGAGAAAATCACCGGGTAAAAGCCTGGGAGAGAAGAGCCTTAAGGGTATAAACCACAGAAACAGAGCCAGGTCAGATACTTTTATGGTTACTAAGTAGGGATGGGCTGCAAAGAGGAGACTTTCAAGAGTCAGAAGTTGGCCTATAGCAGTCATAATGAGCCCTAGAAATAGGAAGTAGTTATTCAGTGTAAACCCTCAGAGGGAATTAAGAGCACAGTGCATCAAAAAGAACATGGGCAAAATAAAACTGTAGACTATGAATCGGGAAAAACCTGAAGAAGTCTCAGGGTGAAACTCCAAATATGGAAAAGTTTAGGATATACAAAGAGGCAATGACAGACTTATTATGTTTTCATAATAGCAGACCCACACCCACCTAGGTCTACACTTACAGAAATACAATTAGAGCGGGTAATGATCCGAATTTATGAAGGTTGGATAGAGAATACCTCAAGAGGTATGGTGGTAGTGAATGGAAATCCTCAGATGATTAAAGGATCAGGAACATCTGGAGCAGTTTTGAGATGTTTATGGAAAAAGACCCTTAAGGAGATGACGTGAGGTTCAGATTAGGTACTCAACAAGAGGGAACAGTAAGACTTTCTAGAGGTTCTCCAGAATGGAATAGTATAGCACAAACTGTAATGAACTGTAGCAAAGAACTATCTGAAGAAGAGAGCTGGTCTGAACTTATAGCATTAAAGGAGTAAAGGACCAAAACCCTAGCAGCAGAGGAAGGGGCAGACAATTCGAGAAAAAGTGGGGTCAAAAGGTAATTATAAAAAAATATATATATATAAAATTAGTATAGTAGTATAGTTAAAATAGCTATATCCCCAATGAAAATGGGAACAAATGATTCCAGAAGAAGAAAGAAAGAAGGACAGAAAAATAGAACTAGAAGATTTGTGTAAGGTAGGAGATACCATTTGGATACAATTAGAGAATTGTACAAGAACAAAAACAAGCCCTTTAAGAACCTAATAACAGAAAGACATAATAACACAAATAGTAGACCAACAGAAAATGTCATCTGGTTTAGAAGATCTTTGGTCAAAGATGACGAAAACAGGATGTACACAAAAAAGAGGAAGTGAAGCTTAGAAGAATGATTGAAATAAATAGTCAGAGAGGAATCATTAGAATAGAGACACGATTAGTAACGAAAAGCAGAACAAACTTTACAGTTACTGATATCCAGCATGAAAAGGACAGGCAAAATGGCAAAATAGGAAATCCTGTTTGCTTGAAATGTAACAGGCTATTTGGTGGAGGAAACTGCAATTTGTGGAAGTTTTGGAGAATATATATGGTGGGATGGTCCAGCTAAAGATAAACCTAAGTGCAAGAAAGATCTGAAGGAAACCAAAGATTAGAAGAACCTAAAATTAAGAGTAATCAGTACAGTCAGCATCCAGGAGCCATAAAAGGAGCTCTGTGTGTTGTCTGCGAGGAATGCAGAGTAAAGGATCCCAAGATACTAATGACTCAAAGAACAGGTGATCAGACATGGACAGGATGGAAATGGAAATGGATCAAATGCGAGGAATGCATTAGTGATATAGAAAATGGAGCACTGCTGGTTCTAGGGAGAGACAGGATGTGGGCATGGAATAAAGCTGAAAATGCAACAAGTGTGTGCCTAGATAGATTTTGCTGCTTCATATTTTTTTGGAGCCTGTGACACTTTTTTTCAGGATTCTTTGATGAATAAAATGTTCAAAAGAACAGCAGTTATTCAAAATTCAACAATATACACTACCGTTCAAAAGTTTGCGGTCAGTATTTTTTCTTTTTTCGTTTCTTTATTTGAAAGAAATTAATGTGTTTATTCAGCAAGGAGGTGTTAAACTGAAAAAAAGTGATAATAAAGACTTATATTGTTAGAAAAAAATTCTATTTTAAATAAACACTGTTCTTTTTAACTTTATGATTTGAACCGGTGTCAACTGGCATTAAAAGTGGGTGTGCTAACAAAGGTGCTAAAGACAGCAGCCTCTAACGTTTGTTAAGTTGTTAGTGTGTGGTTTGAGGTTTAGCTCTTACTAGCTAGCCCTCATTACACTTACTCCCATCCGGCATCATTATGTCTGGTCCTACTCGCACTGCCCCAAGTGGCATTTAAACCAATGTCAACTTGCATGGGAGGCGGGCACACTAACAAAGACACTAAAGAGTCAAGACCGCAACCTGTATTGTCAGTCAATTTCCAAGTCATTTTCAGGTAATCCTAAAGATTTTAATTTAAACTGTGCAGGACTTTGAGGGCCAGAGTTCCCCGCTGCTGATCTACATGCACCTCAGCTTGTGTATGGACCATATAAACACTTAATCAATAGTTTTACAGTTTGATCTATATCCGACAGTTGCATATGCCTGTTGCAATCTATGTTGTATGTTAGGAAAAGGACCTTTAATGCCAAGAGAACACAAAAGAAATCACCCTTCTCTCTGCTGAAAATGCTTGCTTCTTCGAACATGATGAGCGTAATTCTGAATTCAGTTTTTCTAAAGTAATATTTTGCTCCTATGGTAGCCAAGACACCACAGTTATACGGCCATCTGGTGCCTCACAGCATGATGTCAGCTGTGCTTTGACAAAGCAAATTTTCATGTGACAAATCATTCCATCTTCGTTAACCTGCACATGAAAGGCCGCTCCTAAAACACATGCTTTGGCAAATTTATAGATTGCAAAACTACTTTGGTCTGACAAGTCTTGACATCATGAAATCTTGCACTTATATCATGCCACAGATCATCCCAGATATGGATACCTTTGCTTTCAATAAGACAGGATAGACAACGTCTGGAAAAAAAGGGAGGGGGGGGGGGCAGACAACATCGAATGCATTGTCTTTAAAGTGACCCCATGTATTTTTATCAGCAGTATGCTAAATTAACAATCAGATGAGAGAGAGGGTGGGACAGGCAGGATCTTGTTTATATCTCCAGCTTCCCTCCTAGGCTATGACGTCACTGTCCCTTTCCATCAGCGAGGCTCCATCTGTCCCTTATATCTCCGCAAGCTCTCCAGTGACTCATTGCGGAGCAGAGTGGATGCTGAGAGGAGACCCATGACAAACAGATGCACACTACCTGTTTACCCGACGTCAATGAGTCCCATAGGGCCATTCACTCTCTGGCGCATTTATATGTACCTTTTTTACAGCACTGATGTTTCCATTTAGGTATGTGTGCTGAAGCTAGAAGAATAACTTCCTCGAGAATTTTTTACGTGACTAATGAACTGGAAGCAATATCCAATTTGACTCATTGTGTGATTGAACAAACATGCAGTGTAATAAGATAATGTGATCCTTGTGGCATACCAGTGTCTTGTATAATCTGTACTGTTTCACATACTTTAACAAAACAAAAAAAAAAGTAAACAGTATCCCAGATAGCACATGTACGTCTGCAAGATATATGTTAAAGATTGCTTAATCTGGAAAGTATCTGCTGTGTACAAACATCTGATCTTTAAGTTATCAGTTTTACATACATTCTCTGTATGTAAACTCTGTCAAGTCACCTTTATTTGTATAGTGCTTTATGCAATACTGGTTGTGTCAAAGCAGCTTTACAAAGTCAAACAGGAAAATAGTTTGTCAATGATGCAATAAGACAATAACAGAGTAATTTTTCAGCTAAAGTCAGTTCATTGATGGTTCAGTGATGTTATCATCCAGTTCAGCTCTCTTCCAATAGTGTCTGTGCAATCAGTCAAGCATCCCCAACTAAGTAAGCCAAAGGCGACAGTGGCAAGGAACCAAAACTCCATCGGTGACAAAAATGGAGAAAAAACCTTGGGAGAAACCAGGCCCAGTCGGGGGACCAGTTCTCCTCAATAATCATTAAGCATTACAATAATCTAACCTTGAGGTCATGAACGCATGAATTAACATTTCTGCATTTGACATTGAGAGTATAGGTCATAATTTAGATATATTTTTAAGATGGAAAAATGCAGTTTCACAAATGCTAGAAACATGGTTTTCAAAGGACATATTGCTATCAAATAGCACACCTAGGTTCCTAACTGATGACGAGGAATTAACAGAGCAGCCAAGTGTTAGACAGTGTTTTAGGTTATTACATGTGGAGGTTTTTGGTCCAATAATTAAAACCTTCACAATTTAGCAGTAGGAAATTACTAGTCATCCAGTTTTTTATATCAACTATGCATTACATTAGTTTTGCAAATTTGTATGTTTCATCAAGCCGCAAAGAAATATAGAGCTGAGTATCATCAGCATAACAGTGAAAGCTAACACCATGTTTCATGATGATATCTCCCAAGGGTAGCATGTAAAGTGTGAAAAGCAGTGGTCCTAGAACTGAGCCTTGTGGCACTCCATACTGTACTTGTGATCGATATGATATCTCATCATTCACTGCTACGGATTGATGACGGTCAAATAAGTAAGATTTGAAACATGACAATGCAATTCCACTGATGCAACATAATTTTGTAGTCTACTCAAAAGGATGTTGTGGTCGATATGCTGCGCTAAGATCCAGTAGCACTAACAGGGAAATACAACCACGATCGGATGATAACAGCAGGTCATTTGTAACTCTGATGAGAGCAGTCTCAGTACTATGATATGAACTAAATCCTGACTGGAAATCCTCAGAGATACCATTTCTCTTCAAGAAGGAACATAGCTGAGAGGATACTGCCTTTTCTAGTATTTTTGAAGGAAAAGGGAGATTTGAGATCGGTCTGTAATTAACTTATTTTCTAGGATCAAGTTGTGGTTTTTTAATGAGAGGCTTAATTTAGGGACATATTCTAAATGATGAATTGATGAATTAATAATATTCAGAAGAGGATTAGGAAGGGAGGGCTGGATGATGTTGAATTGAGATGTTACTTTGCTTTCATTTTGACTTGTGTGCTAATAAAAAAAAAGCTAGGGTATGACATACATTTTGTAAGTTTTGATGATTTGACAAGTTTATACAATTCTTCCTGACCTATAGCAGAGAATGAGTGGAATAGTTCCTCAGGGTATCTATAGTGCACTAACTGATGCGATACTGTGGTTGACGGCTGCATGGTTATAATTTTATCTCTAATAGTACCGATCATGGAAGTAAAGAAGTTAGAGAACCACTAGTTTTGTGTATTTTTGTGAGTGTGGAGTTTGGAAAAGACACAGGCAATTTTGCGACAGGTAGGCTTCAGTTTACAGCACTTCTGATTTATCCAAAACAGTCGCACAACTCTGACAGAGGATGCGTCTCATTTAGCGCCCAAACTGGTGAATCTGTATATCGTGTACACGAATCTGGGCACTGGTAAAGACCCTAGCTCACTACATATTGGGACAGTGAAAGTTTTTTGTTTTTTTTATTGGCATAGTGATTACTCAATTTCCGGCGATATGACTACATACAAGTTGGGCGAATTCCAAATGGAAGGGCACTTCTGGAAGGGGATGCCATTTGTAGGAACGTACCAAACGAAAGTGAACAACTAAATCCCTTTACGAAGGGCCCTTCTAGAAGTCTATTAGTGAAGGGAACATGTGATGGTAGTGTACGCGAGTTTAGTTTGAAAACATTTAATTGTAAATAAAACACAATTAGACAATATTTGAATAAACTAAGAATAAGAAAAAGAAATATTTATTTGCAACAACTGATAAGAGTGCTGAATGCTGCATGCATGTGCAGCGTTGTCAAGGAAACATTTGGTCATTTCCTTCGCCAATGGAGTTCCAAATGCTTATAGGAGACAGTAATGCCCTACACCCTTCAAAGAACACACTCCAAGGACTCTGCCCTTCGAAGGAAGTAGGGCATAGGGATGCTAAAAACAGTTTGGAATTCGCCCGTATGTCATTGTGTAACATCACTGCTGGTATTAATCAACAACTGATAGGACCTACATAATTTTAATATTATTTTTTATGCTGTTTAAATACATTGTTCTGCTATATGTCCTTACAACATTTCAGCCGAATATTAATTATAAATGTTATCTAGATGTGTTCACTACCTGTCTGGCAATGTGTTTATGCTGAAATACACTTAAAAGAAAACTCAGTTTGTCTTTTCAAATCTTCTATCGCATGTCATCGAGTTTATTGAATAAAGAAGAAATGTGACGTAATTTCCAGTAAGGGAGCATAGTGAGTATCGATGCATGGGAAAGAAACATTTGCCTTATTAGAAGTCAGTGTACCATCAGAATGGTTTTGAAACTGATATTTCAAGGTGAAAAAAGTAGCTTTAATTAAAATTGTAAAACACGTATAACATTACACTGACATTTTTTTAATAAAAATTTATTTTTGACATTTTATGTCTTTATTTAGATAGAACAGTAAGTGGACAGGAAGCAAAGTGGGAGAGAGAGGGGGGCGGGATCGGCAAAGGTCTGCAAGCCACACTGACATCATTTTTAAATGCATTTATTATCATTACAACTGAAGTATTAGAGATACACATCAGCTTAGTTAAAAGGGCCTTTGAATAACGTCTTGGACAAAGGGGGGCCTTGAAGTCAAAAGGTTGAGAACCACTAGAACATTGTGCAGTAGGCTAGTATTAAATTCCAAACATGAAAAAAAACAGCCATGTTTCTGGAGTGAATGCTGACAGAGATCAGTGACACTGTGACATCTTATTTATGGGACCCGTCTCAACACATGAGGAGTGCAACTTTCTAAGCAAGTACAAAAATATACTTCTATATAAACGCTACACAGAAAATAATTGTAATGTGACATTGTCATGTATAAAGACCAACATCTTATGTTAAACTGTCTTACAAAATTAAAGTCTGACACAATCAAAGCTGCTCAAATCAAATTTTGTCAACGCACAGTACATTCAGACATGTAGATATTTTATACTGGCTATAATATTTAAAATAACACAGTAGTTTAATTCAAGTTCAGTAAATCCAACGTATCAAATTTGGCACTTTGGCTGCCTCTACTAGCAGATTTTGTCTCAGGTGAACTGATGACATTGAACAAACCCAGAACTACACGGTATGACGCCCTTTTAGTAGATGATGCTGGTGTTTTCTCTATTTTCTGTTGCATTTACAAATATAAAATGATTGCGAAACAGTTTGCAACACATTAAAGCAAGTGCAGATAAGGCATACTGAACCACACATTCACACAACACCGTTTAGGTCATTCGACTGATGTCAGCATCAATGAAATGCGAAAGCAATCAATAGTCGAACGATTAGTCTGTTTGTAAGTGAGTAGCGTTGTGACAATACACCTGGAAGTTCACATCAACATATATCAGCATATTAGAAATAAATAATGTAGAGAATTTCAAACCGAAACATGATGCATTAATAATTGAATAGTTTTCTAATTTAATGCATGTTCTGCTATCCTAAACGAATCACTGTTCAGGTTCCTGAACATGAACAACCAGCAACGGAATGGCACGCCAATGGAATATGTGTACAGTGGTTAGTTTGATGGCAAAAATGAGTATTGACATAAGCTGTGGAAATACGTTTTTTGGAATAATTGAGAAACCTGTCAACATCTTAAGGGAAAATTTTAAAGAATGCAAGCATACCACAGCGCTTACAGACAACAATTCAATGTGTATGCTATATTTGGATAATTATAGGTCTATATACCCTTTTGATGATGATGATGTTATTTGTATTTGGACACCACATTACTATTTGATTATCTGTGTTGAAATGCAATATTGAAATCCTGTCTAAATGCATACAGAAACATCCATTTATATCAATGCCCCCAAAACTTCACTACAGAAATTGCAGATCAATCTTTACATTACAGGCTTCGTGTTAACTGTGTGCTCAGTATAATGAACAACATGTACTTAATGTGTAATTGTTTCGCGGAGCAGCTTGTATGCTGTATTTTGACAGCACTGAACTGAAGTGCAATGGTGTTTTTCTGTGGTTTCTAGTGTTCTGTTGTCAATTTGTGTGGCTTTTCTGTGAATTAATGAGGTATTTCAGTAGTTTGACTGGATATCGTTGGTTTGGAAATCACTTCGTGTCCTGGCTGTTATTATAATATTTAGCTAAAAATATTGTATTATTTAGCCACAATATTTCATAATTATTATTATTAACCAGCATCAGATTGTAGTTATGCTATGGCTATGCTTACTGCGGTTCATTTTACAATACTGTAGGCATCCTGTATATCTGCCATACAAACAACAATCAATTAATTGTACATTCATCCTTCCATTTTCTGTGTTTTCTTTGGTCACAGGGAAGTGCTGGAACATATGCCATATCTCGACTCAGTGGCTAGGAAACACCCTGGACAACTACGATTTATTTGCCCAGTACAGTAAGTCATTGTACAGTATGTCTTAAACCATTATAGATCTTTTTTTAACAGTACAATTGTACAGTGGTTTGAAGCAGCTTGCAGGTTATTTGTTGCCAGTCAGTACGGAGCCCCTAAGGGGACACGGTGATGGAAAAAAATATGTGATGGGAGGAAAAATTATATTTTGATGATTTTGTGTACACAGACAAAACCATTGCGTTCCCCCGAGAAATTTGCCGTTTTCTTGCAAAACGTTTGCATTATCTCGCAAAACTATTGCATTTCCATGAAAAGCTTTCCATTCACTCACAAGAGCACTGAAATGCAATTTTTCCTCCCAAATCATATTATTTCTATCATAGTCATTTCACGAGCAAAAGCAAAGTTTCTTGGGGCAACACAACATTTTTGCGAGTGAATGCAAAATTTCTCGTGTATATGCAAAACGTTTGAGTGCAAATGCAAAATTTATTGGGGGAACACGACAGCTTTGCGACAGAACGCAAAAACATTGAAATACAGTTACTGTATATAGTGCAAATAGCGCAACGTTTCTTGAGGGAATACAAACGTTTTGCAAGTGAATGCAAAGTTTCCGGCATGCTCAGCAGAGAATGTGAAAGTCTTGCAAGAGAATGCAAAAACATTGAAATATAATCTTTCTTCCCACCTCATACTATTTCTATTATTCCTCCCAAATCAAATTATTTCTATCACAAACGTTTCACGAGCAAACGCAAAGTTTCTTGGGGCAACACAAAAGTTTTGAGTGAATGCAAAACTTCTTGTGAGAGTCTTGCGAGAGAATGCAAAAACATTCAAATATAGTTTTTCCTCCCACCTCATATTATTTCTGATACAAAGGTTTTGCGAGCAAACAAAGTTGAGTGAATGCAAAAGCACCAAAATTTCTCTCTTTTTTTACCCATCACCATGTCCTTTATCATAAGGAAGTTAAAGTAGATATTAGGCCTATATAAAATTATTCTGATTACCAATTAATTATAGTAACATGTCATACTGTCTGTGTAACATGGACACAATGATATGAAGTGCTACCAAATTGGCAAAATAAAAATTCCTCACTCCACTGGATTACAATATGTGGATTATATGCAACATGTGAGGCCACCGCCAACATTGTGCTTTAAACTGAAGATGCTACACATCGCTCGGTGTCCTGGGTCGCATGGTGAATCTGTAAGGCATGCACCAGCAACAAGCAATCCTCAAAGATCGGAGAATTTCAGGGTTCCTGAACGCATATATCATGGGGTTTATGATGGAGTGGCAGATGGCCGGAAGAGCTGTAGCGTAGGTGTAGATCACAGGGGTTCTGGTGTCTGCCACCAGCGAGTACATGGCGAGGGGGATCCAACAGAACGCGAAAGTGCCCAGGATGGTGGTGAGGGTGGAGACCCCTTTCGTGGTGGAAGACGAATGCGAGGTAGTCATAAACTGACGCTGAACGGCGATTTGCTGAGCGTGCCGGAAAGCGATCTTGCAGATCTGAAGGTACAGCTGAAGAATGAGAGCGAAGATCAGGAGGAAGGACACGGCGAGCGCCGCGGCGTTGTTTTTGTTCACCGGTGGACAGATGCTACAGGTGCTCTCGTCCTCCAAGCAGTTCCAGCCCAGGACGGGGAGCGAGCCGAGCGCGGTGCTGATGACCCACATCAGGATGAGTGTGATGTAGGTGAACGTCACCGTGCGCTCGGTGTGGTACGTCAACGCGGTGTACAGCGACAGGTAACGGTCCACGGTGATTGCCAGGATGCTGAGCACAGAGGCCGAGAAGGCTGTAATGAGGAGCCCCGCCGACAGTAGCGTGACAAATCCTGAATCGATTATGTAAGTTACCATGAAATTGAGGATCAGGCCCAGGCCGGCCAGGAGGTCAGCAAACGCTAGACTCCCGATGAGGACGAACATAGGTGCTCTCAAGGAGGGCGTGTAGGCGATCAGAGCGATCACCACTGCGTTCTCGCAGGACATGAGCGTGCCCGTCACGCACAGCAGAACGTCCCACGGGTTGACGATTATGGGCACCGGCTCCAGCTCCCAGGACGGGGCAGACGACGTGTTTCTTCCCTCTAATACATCCCAATTCAAAAGAGAAGTGTTTTGGAGCAGGTTACTCATCGCTAAAGCAGGAGGGTGAATCACTGAAAATGGAGAGTCAGACAAGAGTGCATGCGATAAATAAATAGATAGACTAGAACGATTGATCGATTCCTTGTCAATTGAATCATTCAGTGGAGTTTTAGTTTCTTACCACTGCTGTCACATTTGATTCCATCAGGTGGGGTTTAAAAGACACTTAATATTCAGTCATTTTATCAGTTTAACTGCACTGTCATATCAGACGTGAACAAAAATTGATCTGAATTTAGATTAATAACACTAACTTTGCAACTGTTATTGAACTGAGTCAAATCAACATTTTGCTGAATAATGAGACTAAAGCTGAATATTAACACTATTGTTCGCTGTAAAGCTGTTTTATAGCTGAAATCGAATTAGTTTCATAATCGATTAATTTGACAACATTAACAGTTATTTATCTGTTTACTAATGTGAAACCATTTATATTGTATAAAGTGCTATGTGACTTCAAATTGACCAAAAATATACTTCGCAACAAAAGCAAACATGCTTCTGAACATCCGTCACAGATCTGTTAACATGTTTCAAAGCATATTCAAAAGCTATTTTTAGACAAGTTCCATTTTTAGCCCTCTGCTGCATGGAGAAAATGAGGAGCTGTACTTCATTCAGACATTTCCACCACTTCTGAGGTGATAATCAAGCCTCTTAATTAAATATTTTTTCATTTCATTGTTGTAAATCATTGTGAAACAAAGACCGGTACCAACCACAGAACGAGCTCGTTTCTCCATCCCTCTTCCATCAGGTGAAGATGAAGAACAGATGAGGCTCAGGAAAGCATCCCATGTCAAGCGCATCTTTTTAAGATGAAAAAGAAGACATGGGTGAAAAAGAATATATCTTCTTGCGTCTGTTGTTGTTGTTTTTGTTTATTTGCCCTTTTTTTCTCCGTTCATTGGCATCAAGGTTTCCTACCTGGGCAGCGTTCAGCCTTGGCTTGTCATTCCGCTCAGTTCACAGACAGCGGCGCCTGCTTGTTCGCATCTGATTGGTGGCTGAGCACAGCTGACGTCAAGACATTCAGACTCAGAGCATGTGGTGTTGAAGAACAGCACAGCCCTTGCTTCACAGCCACAACAGCACCCATCTTATGATTCAAATGTGAAAGAAAGTAAAATTGAAATGGAAATAAATTGAACTGCTGTTGCTTTAAATAGGCTGCATTTCATTCTTCAGTATGTATTACTCAGAAACATGCACATCAGTGTATCAACCAGGAATAATCAATCTGCATCTGTATTTCAGTGGTTTAACTGTAATTGCTACAGGAATAAAGAGTTATTATATCTATTGGTTTTACACTGAGGAAGTTCTCCACCAAAACTCAGTGACTAAGGTCTAAAGGACTAACTAGTTTTCCTAGTCACTCTTGACACATGCATTTGCGTCATATTAGTCAAATCAATTCCCAACTTATTCCGAAAAGTTAACACAAATTCAGCAAAACAAACATTTATAAAACCCTTTTTAGACAGCAGACATCCATACTGCAACTACAAAGTGTCCCCAAGTGAAACATGCATTGAAGATTTTTTTCTCAAATATATATGGCCAAAATATATGTATGTGAATAAATTTTCTACCCATTTAACTTTTGGCCTTTTCATTTATTTATTTATTTGGTTTGTTGTTGTTTTTGTTGTTGTTGTTGTTGTCTGTAATCCATAATACGTGTGAACATATAACACATTTGAATAAAAAAATCAGCCAGGAACATACTTCACAATGTAAAAAAAATATATAGTGTATATTATTTTTATTATTATATCATTATGAATCAAGATTTTATCTCTTGGCTATTCCATCCACATTTGCGTGTAGCCTAAATGTAGGCTTCTATAAGACTGGAAATGTATTTTCTTGCCCCTGAAATACATTTTGAAATATATTTTGGTATGTGAAGGTTGAAACTAAATATTTAAAAAAATTTTAATATATGTCAAAGAGCTTCACTGTCTATGAACACACATTTACCATATATTTAAAATCTCCTTTTTTCCCCCAGAAAAAGGTGAAATCAATGGACATCTGTTTTGTTTTGAGAACATTAATAGACTGATCACACCACTGTAAAAACATTAGCTAGTGGAGCTACTACAGAATCTTTCCATAGACATAGAACATTAGCATTTTTTATAAATAAATGGACAACAATCTAAAAGCTGCTCCGCGTAAGGCAGGCCAATAAGTATTATTTATTAATCCTGAAATTATATTTAAAATAATAGATGTTTGCTCAAAAGCTTTCTTTCATGTGCTGGTGGTGCTGGCCATGGTGCTGATTGTAGTTGATGGAGTTGACGCCAGATGGAAGCAAACTCACATTCAACAATAACAAGGGCCCTCTGATGATGCAAATATGATCCTAGTGGTTTCTTTTTATTTGTCAGCGACATTTAGACTGAATTCATCTACTGTAGTATATTATACATCGTCATGATCAATCAATTACAACAGGAAAGCGTTCCTGTAGCCCAAACAGTAGATAATGGCACAATCAACAGACTTTTTGAAGAAGATATGACTTTGACTTCCAGGGAAGGCATGAACATGTACACCTTCAAGGCAAAGTAGCTTCACACTTTAAACATTAGAAACTGAAACCCTTCTACAAAGGGTTAAAAGCCTTTATTATCCTTTTGGCTGGTCACATTATAGGACATTAAAATTGTTTAAAAATGTTTTTAAAAATGAATAAATAAAAACAACATCAACTGCACACTGATGCAATTTTGCCCTCGTTTCACGTTATCTACATCGTCAGTTTTGTCATGATATATCATCTCAAGCATTCATTTGGAGTATCAAATGAATATTTTTAGTATTCCTTTTATAGATATTAATAGATTTCACATTTCCCATAGAGGAAATTGGGAGCAGAATTAATCCAGCTGAGAATATCCTACAATTCAAGGCGATCACACGCCAGTCTCCCGACCCAAGTAAAAAATAATGTTTGTCTTTTAGTCACTGAGTTTATTATATCTGATATTGCCATAGATTTCCCACTGGCTGCTGAATCACTCTCTCGCGTCTTAAAGAAAAACTTAAGTAATCTTACTGTCACTGATATTTCAGCCTGAATCCTCACCATTTCTGGCATTGTTTTAAAGGAGCAGTTCACTCAAAAATGAACATTTGCTGAAAATGCCCTCACCCTCAGACCATCCAGTGAATGGGTGCCGTCAGAATGAGAGTCCAAACAGCTGATAAAAACATCACAAGTGATCAACACCACCAAGCCAAAAGCTGTGTGTGTGTTTGTAAGAAACAAATCCATCATAAAGATGTTTTAACTTCAAGCTGTTACTTCCAGTCCAACATATCTATAATCCATAACATTGCTTTCTCCATTGGAAAAGTCATCTTGTCTGAATCAGGAGAGAAATATGCATAGAACAAACACCATTTACAAGTGAAAACAGACCAAAAACAAATATGTGGGTGGATTTTGATGTGAGAGGACAACCGTTTCAATTTTAAAATTGTGGATTTATTTCTTACAAACACGCAGCTTTTGGGTTCTCAAGACGTTAACTGATGGACTGGAGTGGTGTGGATTACTTGTGGATTATGTAATCAGCTGTTTGGACTCTCATTCTGACGGCACCCCTTCACTGCAGAGCATCCATTGCTGAGACACTGATGCAATGCTTCATTTCTCCAAAATCTGTTCCCATGAAGAAACAAAACTAAATTTTTTGATGGCCTAAGGGTCAGTACATTTTCAGCAAATGTTCATTTTTTTGTGAAAATATTCCTTTCAGTTTGTTACATTAAATAATGAAAGTCTGAAAGCAGGCATCTCTATGGCTCATCCGTGACTGGCTATCTGTTCCAGATTTATCACAAAACTAATAGATACCAAATGTGTCCCAGTTACTGACTCACATCTACAGCAGGAATTTTAATGCATATGTGAGTACACTGAATATTAAAATAAATTGTATTAAAACAGACATGTTTTGCCCACTTGTCTGAACAATAAGTGTTTATAAGCAAACAACTATAACTATAAAAACTTGCAATCAAAACCATCTTCAAGAGTTTCCTAGCCCAGAACGTCATAGACACTTGGAGGCTGACATTTAACTTTGACTAGTAAGCAAACACTTCTAACACCCTAACAACCACATTAATAACACTTTGGTGTCATGGCAAAAAATAAATAAATAAAAAACAAAAACACTGTAAAGACGTAGAAAAGTAATTCAGTTTAGGGCACAGGTCCCTTGATGATGATTATATATTTTCTAACAGTCTACTTCAGAAATATCATATTTTATACATTAAGGGACAGCATAGTATAATCTCACACAAATTGTTTGTGCACGCTATGTTTCAGTTTGCTTGAAGTTGCCTTGAAGTCCCTTAAATTATTTTTGCAGTGTCCTTTTTTGAAGTGAATTGTTCTGGAGACCAAAATAATAATATTATCTTTATTAAATGTATTTTTGAATTATAAATGTGTCAGAAAAATATATTTTTTTTTAGATGAGATTAGATTTCAATTAAGAAAAATTTACAAAAATGTACATGCGGAGTTCTGTCAACTATGTTATTGACCAAACAAATAAAAAATAGTTTCTCACAACACCATGCAACCATGCACTATTTTATCTACAATAACCCATTGTCATGATCTTACATACTCATGGATCGCAATATTTTTATGATTTTAATTTAAATATGTATTGAAATTTGAGGTTAAACTAATCAAGAAAATTCTCTCCACTGAAATTGCAAAAAGTCAAAATTAAGAAATTGTCAACTATGTTACCCGTCAAACAAGTTACTGTGTAGAGATAACATAGCTGTATTAGTTGTAGTTCTTTTATATCCATACAGATAGTATTGCATACAGCAATGTAGCATAACATCTCTTAAAACGATCTTTAAAATATATTTATATGATTAAACAATTTCCTGTGCTGAGAATATTACATGGATATCTGCAAAAAAATATATATATAGATTTTACAACAATCACTGAATATGGAACAACCGATAAAATAACGCTTAAATACTTGAGTTGATTCTGTAGTGGCGTAACAAAACTTTTTTTTTTTAATTGCATGGCTATGGAAATGTCCAAATTTAGTTCTGAATGTAATTTTAAATGCTTTCTTCGAAATGTCTGTTGCATTTTGAACTTTTTATCTAACTGAAATTTTGTAATTAGCACAGATCATCTGAAAATCATTCAGGTTGTATTCCTTTAGTGTAAGCTAAAAAAATCTCATTCTGAATAACGGAGCTGCATGTTTTTGGGTGTAGTCCTTATATTGTGTGGTTTCGGATCCTCCCCAGGTGCCTTCTTGACTTTGGTCATTAGTTTAACTCAATCGTCGCGCAATCTAGAAACCAAGCTTTGAGTTTCCTTTCACTGTTCGCTTGAGCAAATGTGCTTCCTCTATTTGAAGGGAGTGTCTCTTGTTTTGTTTGTGGCTTTGGGAACTGAAATTTTGTAATTAGCACAGATCATCTGAAAATCATTCAGGTTGTATTCCTTTAGTGTAAGCTAAAAAATCTCATTCTGAATAACGGAGCTGCATGTTTTTGGGTGTAGTCCTTATATTGTGTGGTTTCGGATCCTCCCCAGGTGCCTTCTTGACTTTGGTCATTAGTTTAACTCAATCTTCGCGCAATCTAGAAACCAAGCTTTGAGTTTCCTTTCACTGTCCGCTTGAGCAAATGTGCTTCCTCTATTTGAAGGGAGTGTCTCTTGTTTTGTTTGTGGCTTTGGTGACAATTTTTAGAAAAATGATGTCAACTATGGGACAGCACCCATGAGTGAGGACATGCACTGAAACTGAACTGCTGGAGGGGAAAAAAACATTTCCTTTCACTTTTGGTGTGAAAGGGCTTTTACATATATGCCACAAATAGAACTTTTTTATATTAAAAACAAACAAGCCCAGCCCAGATGAGAAAAAGTAACGCAAAAATACGTAGCGCATTACTTTCCATAAAAAGTAACTAAGTAACGCAAATTAGTTACTTTTTATGGAGTAATGCATTACTTCCCATAAACAATCAATGTTTGCACCTTCCACGATGGACTTCACTCGCCTACACCTCAGCCTTATGACGGACTTCTCCATCAGGCACAAACTGACCACTGCCGGCTTCATCTCAGTCTTAGGATGGACTGCACAGAGAATAAACAGTATTTGGCTACAGCATTTGCAAGAATTGAAACAAAAGACACACGTGCACCTCATCACTCAACACTTAAGAACTAAGCTTGCAGTTCAATCGGCTGCATCTGAATTCTTTTCTAGGATCTCCTTGCATGATTTTATAAATCTAACTGGATGAGGCATCGGTGATTACAGCAACGGTTACCCTCTATGATTATACATCACCCCGTTTGACCCTCCGTACTAATAGTAAAACATCCTCAAGCACTCCTGGTCTAAGTTCACTCATGCTGTTGAGTGCAAGGCTACACTGAGTATTATCTCATGAAGTTTTACGATCAAACCGGCTTGTTATGCAACCGAGTTGTGTAATACGAAATGATTATATATTTCACACCTCTTCAAACATGCACTCACACCACCTCTGTTGTTGAAATGTGGAAAATGCAGAACAATGGTTAATGCCTGTTTCGCAGTGTTCCTGGAAATGGGTGGATCTGACTTCAAATCTCACTCGCTCAGTTGTGACAACTACACCTGCAGTGATATGCATGAGAAGCATCACTGTGACTGCAATCTTTTTGAGTTGTTTTCATACCATACTGCAATGCTGCACAAAGTGAGGACAATCGGTTTTATCGAAACAATTGGTGCATTGATCCTATTCGTTTGCTTAGACTCAATGTTACATAACATTATTCTTAATATCAACTATGAGATCACTGTTTCTATGTTAATGCACCCCATCTGATTATCAGAGTAATTGCTAATCCATACAGGCATAGCTAACATACAGTATGATCAATGATCTAATATAGGTTACAGTGGATTTTATTGAAATTCCATTTGGGATGAGAATCTGCTTGCATTGTGGATTCTGACTTATGGCTGGGTATGTTTTTTGACAAGCAGCACAGTGAATTTTCCAGTGTCTCTGAGGATTTGGTGTTTATATAATGTGTCTCTCTCTCTCTCTCTCTCTCTCTCTCTCTCTCCTCACTCAGCATTCAACGAACTTGAACTCGGAGAGGAAGCAAGCAGCCCACTTCCTATCGTCATGGTAACAGCATGTGAATGCGTTGAGCCAGAGCAGTGAGCTAGAGAGAGACAGCGATAGAGTGGAAACAGCATCACACTGCACGGCTCGGTCTCCAGAGCAAATGAAAGGTAAGACGAAGGGGAAAAAATTGGATATTTTGAGGACGATTGGGTTTGACATCCTCAGATCACTGGGAAATGTCCTTTACTGCATTTAAAGGTTTGTTGATGTCATGCCTTTGTCTGTGACGTTTGTCCTCTGCAGCAATATTGTGTATTTTGGCAAAGTGACCCCTGACTTAGGTCGTGCAACTTTGCAGTTTCTAAAACGGGTTCATTTTTTCCAACCTGTCATGGGTGTCATTCACATCAATATGGTTACAAAACATACATATTTCTGGCCGTAAGCAGCAACGTCACAATGCACACGCAAGAGCATGTGAGTAGCAAGATGTGTGCTTCTTCAGTGTTTTGTTGATCTGAAAGATTCCTTTGGTAATAGCACTCATGACAACTTTCATGTCAACCACTGGTCATTTATTATAAACGCAGAGCGGCAGGTTGTTGAGGTCTGAGTAATAGAAAAGCAGGTGTAAACATTTGGTATCATTTTCAGAGCGAGCATCAGGTTGATGGCGTCCTTCTCAGCAAGAAGCTTGGGACACTCTACATGTCTCATTTAATTGCAAAACCATCATAAATATAGGTTGGAATAGCAATATGCTTCGATTTTAGATTCATTCTTTGTATTTTCTATTCCTATTTCTTACAGATACTTCTCTTAGATATACTGTATCTGAGACATTTTAAAGATGTCTTTGCATTTTTAAATATAGTTAGTATTGTCCTGACTCTGTTTTAAGTGAATATAATGAATGCATTCACATAGTACTTGCATGATGCATATGCTGCATTCGGCTGTCTGTGACACAATTTGAAAAAAATGTAAACGGATAAATGGGCTGCAGTTTTGAATAACCATGTCAGTTTATTTTGAAAGGTATGAGCGGAGTGCAAATATTCTGTGCGATCATTCTGTTTTTGTTAGGTGTGGTGTAGCGTGACATCATCACTTAATTAATATTATGTTAATAATGAGTATGTTCTTTTTGTCCAAGGCCCTTGGGCTGCACAAGATTGAGGAGAAGATATCAAACAAATGGAAGTCACAAAATCACTCAACTTTAAATGCCCAGTTTTATTTCCAAGACTGGCAAAGCACAGATTTTCTTTTCTTTTACTTACAACAGAAATCGTAAAGGCCAGCCTGTTTCTGATCACTCTAAAGAAGTTTTGGCCTTTTAACCCTCATCTGAGCATTAATGGCCCCTACTGTTCAATAAAATAACATGGTGTATCCCTAGAGTATGTATTATATAAAAAAGTTAGCTGTTGTACTACCTTTGGTATATAGTAACTTCATCAAATCAATCATGCTTCTCATTTTGAATAGCATTCTGTTGTTCACTGTCACTCGTGATAAATGCATGTGGAAATACAGTCGAGATTCCTCTTGAGTCTGCTTTCTGTCTCTATATGGATTAACAGGTAACTGTTGCCATGGCAAACACCCACTCATGTGCCAAACAAAGACCAAGATGGGCAGATTTTCTCTTCCACACTTTTTAGTCCACTCTGTTTAAAGCCTTTGGACAGTGACGTCACCCATGAGTGGAAAAGGCAAATTGAGTATTTGCCTTTATGTTGTAACATCACAGCCCTGCAATGAATTATTCTTTCTGTTGCCACAGGAACAGCTTGAAGGAGCTAATGGAATATCTCTGCAACAGATTCATGGGAAAGTGCTGAACTAAAATCAAAGATGGAAAACACAACCTTGGTTTGTTCTGCCCAAGGCAGCTGGTGCGGCCCGAACGTTTCCACCTTTTCATCCAAGTGGGATGATAACGTGAACTCCTTTCTGATGGCACCTGATGTGATCAAACCCCCTCCACAGTTCCAGGATCCAGAGGAGCCGAGCCAGGCATCACCCACTAACTCCGCTGCCGTGATAAGACGAGATAAAGATTGCGTGAGCTCCATGAGGAATGAGCGTAGGAGTAGACCAACCAGTAACATAGAGCTCCACAGACGCTCCTTGTCACTTTCCACCACTGTCAATACCAACCCAGGTGTGGCCCGGCGCCGGTGCGAAAGCTATGCACTTTCATATCCCAGCAGCAGCTCAGAGGACAGCGGCAGCGACAGCACCTCTGTCAGGAGGGGAGATCGACTCCCGGATGCAGTGCCGCGATCTAGGTCCCGAAGCATTGTCCTCAAGAAGGCCAAAAGGAAACCGGCTCCACCTGTGCGAACAGTGTCATTGCAAAGGCTCGCGGCGGAGAAGAATTCAGAACACAAATTACAGGGGCTTCATCTGAAAAAAGACGCCCAAAGTATGATGATACTGCCAGATCTCATTCCAACCTCAAAGCAAGAAGTTGCTAAGTGCAAGAAACCAACTCCCACAGCTGAAGCACCTGGCTTAGTGGCACTGAAGACATCTGTCTCTTCTCACCGAGCACTAAATGAGCTTCGATCCAGTGAACCATGCAAGTCGGGCATGGGCCCCTCTGCAGCAACTCCGATAAACGAAGGTAATTCTGAAATAAACACATCCCCGTCTTCTTCCCACTCTTCGCCCTCCCAGCCTTCCATCTCTTCTCCTTCCAAACGCTTCGGGTCGAACTCTCCATCGAGTGGCTATGCAAGCCAATGCGAAACACCCACTCAATCAGTCCTGTCTTCAGTTACCGCGGGACCTTCTCAACTGAGCTGCAGAATGCGCCATAAGCCTTCCAGTGTTATTCCTGGCCAAAGGGCAAGAAACCGCAATGCAAGGCTATCTCTTCAGCTTCCTGAACTTCAGCAGCACACTCCTGATCCAGAACCGGTTCAGCCAAAAGCAAACCGCCGCTACTCGGACAGCACCGAAGCCACCAGACCCAAGCAAAGGATGAGTAACAGTTTGTTGATCATGCCCGTGATTACTCAGGAGGACCTGAACAACGTGCATTTGCGCTCGGTCAGCAGCTCCGATCTTGAGAAAGCACAGGAAACTACAACGGACGTTATCGAGGAGGAGACTGAAAGGTGTGGAAGCTCTTTAAGCCCCACAAACAAACAAAAAGCCAAACCTCCAGTGGCTCCCAAGCCCCAGAGAAGTAAATGGCCACCCAATGCCATGGTACAGCCACGTTTTGGAACGGCTTCTGATCCAGAACCGCCAACGGTCACAGCCAGTGAGAGACCAGAAGACATTTACGCAATGATTAACAAAGCAAAACCCACAGTGACTGTACCATCACAAAGTACTGAACGAGCACATCATCAGAGGCAGCGGAAGGACTGCTGCTTTTTGGAAGGACATTCTCCACAGCCGATGAGCGGGTCCCGTCTGCCACAACCCCCATGCACTTTTGAACCACAGAATCCAAATGTGCTCCCCTTCAACACAACCACCTGTTCTAACCAATATGAACTTCATAAGAAGAGAAGAGCCCCACCACCGCCTCTGACAAAGACACCAGCTGTGGACAATTCACTTTATTATAACTCAGCTGCTCAGAAAAGCTCAGACGATGCCCAGTCTCCAAATAAACTCTGCAAGTCTCCGAAGTCTCCAATCTCTGCAAGTCAGTATCATGTGACCCTATATGGTGTCATTCCATCTTACCCTATGGTCATTGAGCAACAGCACTCAAATGCACCAGGTAAGAGAACTGTAATGGGCAAGAATTTTATCTTTTGGTTTGTGAAACTGCTATATACCATAATCAATAATTACTGTCTCCAAGGCTCATAATATCCAATTCTTAATGTCAACAGATCATCCAACTTATGATGTAGAGAAGAGGGACCGAACGCCCGACCTTGGACCTCTACAACTGGTAGGAGAGGAAGACGATGTGTTTCTTTACAAGTCCCAATCTCAAACAACAGAGGACCTATTCACCATAATTCACAGGTAAATACTGTAGTTTCCAGTACAGCTCCAGTCTTCTGTTCTTCTTCATATTGTTTTCCCATTTTGCAGGTCTAAAAGAAAGCTCCTGGGTCGTAAAGACTCCTTCGAAAATAAGCAGGGTGACCCTGGCACTCAGACACTTGGCAGTGGAGCTTCCAAAATCAGTTCTCAAAATGACAACTTCATGGCTTTTCTGAGAAGAACAAGAAGTGCCAAGGGTAGTTGCAGTGAACGAATCTCAGCCACAGAGCTCCTCAGAAGCTCCAAGACCACAGCTACCATTGCAGAAAACATTACCCACTGCAAAAATAGCTATGAACAGTCACATGGTCCATAAAGCATCTCTTTGTTCGCAGTCATGTTTTATATCTAAACTACTTTGTGACAAATGCCTTGTTAAAATTTCTGAAATAATATCGAAGTATCAAGAAATTGGCTTGTAAATATTCGCTTTTTTGTTGTGAATAAGATCTAAAGTAGAGCTTTAAGAAGTTAAAACGTATATCTTCCTGAAACACGGATGTTGTTGTGAATGATAACAGAATGATTCTCATTTGTAAATTCAAATAAAGCTTTATGTGTTAATGTAAATGTAAATGTTTTAAGAGTTTAGATGCTATCCTGAGAAAATATTACAGTTGTAGTTACATTGTTACTGAATATTAAAACATAAATAATTTGTTGTGTTTGGACTTCCTGCCTTCCATAAAAATAGCAGACTATTGTATATCAATGACTGTTTTAAAGATGTTCTGCTGTAGATTTGCACATGTTCAGTATATTAAATTACTTTTCGGAAGTGACTCTTGATTATTTTTGAGTTTCTCAGAACATTCTACAGTATAGTCACCCTTTGCATGCATTTCATTTGTTTTATGTTCACAGAAAGGCATTTTTATTATTTATGCATATAGTTTATCATGTATCTCTATATATCAAAGTACCATTAGATATGTGGGATGTGTGAGGAAGAGCTGGCAACGAATAATTCCATATGAATTAATATAATCTTCAGGTTGCATATACGTAAATCTGCAATGCCATCACACACCTGCTGCAGCTTGACTTTGAAAGGATTATTTATGTGTCAACCTGTGAGAGACAAAGACTTGTATCAGCACTTGGTTCTTTTTCCTTATTTGTGAGAAAAAACATGAACTTTCTCTTGTAGCTTTATTATTATTATCATAAATAGATTACTGCTTGAAAATTGGACTTTTGCTGCATTACATTTCTCCTATCACAACGTTCACATTTGATATATGGTAAGTTTAATAAACTAGTAATAATATATAGCATGCAAGCATTTGATATTGCATTATGAAGTTCTGCTCAAGCAATCAATTCCGTTTTAATTCATAATGATGTTGTGTTGATATTAGTGAATCGCGATTAATCGCATCCAAAATAAAAGTTTGTCTTTCCATAATATATGTGTGTGCACTGTGTATATTTATATGTATTTATAAATACACTCACACATACATGTATATATTTAAGAAATATATGCAATATATATTTATATTTATATATAACATAAATCATATGTAAAAATGAATATATAAACACATTTAAATATTTCTTAAATATATACATGTATGTGTGTATATTTATATATACATATAAATATACACAGTACACACACACATATCACAAGACAAACTTTTATTTTGGATGCGATTGTAACATTTTAGTTTAGGGACCAATTCTCACTATTAACTAGTTGCTTATTAGCATGCCTATAACATATTGGCTGTTAACTAATATTCTACATCTACCCAATACCTAAACTTAACAACTATTAATAAGCAGCAAATTAGGACTTCATAGTTAATGGTTTGTTAACAGGGAGAATTGGACCTTAAAATAAAGTGTGACCGATGCGATTAATCGCGATTAATTGATTTGCCAGCACTAGTTGATATTGTAACTTGGTACTTCTGTTAGGCAACCCATGCTGAACAAAAGATGCTGCTTGCATAACGATGTCACAAAATGCTGTGCTCTTAACCTCAGTATATAGACAGACATACAGCTGAATGTATTAACTATAATAATAACAATAGACACATACAGCTGAATGTACTATATGAGACCATACACATATTAATACACATATTCAAATTATATGAAGTGGTATACTTGACAACACTTTACAATAAGGTTCCATTTGTTAACATTAGTTAACTACATTAGTTAACATAAACTAAAGATGTAAAATACTTCTAATGCATTTCTTAATCTTAATGTTGATTTCAATATTTACTATTGCGTTATTAAAATCAAAAGTTTAAAGTATTAAATAGACCTTAGCTAAAATCAGCTAACAATGAACAGTTGCATTTTGATTAACTAACATGAACAAAATAAGATATAAACAAAGATTGCAAAATACTGTAACAAATGTATTATATAATGTTAGTTAATGCATTAATTAATGGGACCTTACTGTAAAGTGTTACCATGTCTTTTCATTCATTGGCCTTTGTTGTCCTCTCAGAAACATACCATATAGCTTTTGAATGCATGTTCATTCAAGCACCTTTCCAACTCCTAATGCATACATTTTCTTTTCTTTTTTTAAGTTGGGAAAGTGTTACTTGTTAAACCATCATCTTGTATCACAGGTGGTTCTGAGGTTTAAACTGAAATTAAGCTGAACTGAAGATTTTGTCCAATATTCTCTAATGGGACTAGAAATAATGTGATCTTTAGAATAAATCCAGTGAGCACGCACTTGGCTCTATTCCACAGGACAACTGAACAAGGGTAAAGTCACTTTGATTCTTCAAATGGTGGAACAGCAAATGCCACTTTCATCCACCGTGTTTGCAATTGGCCAATGGCATGATTTTCCTGACACCTAGTTTGCCACATGGAACCTGGCTCCTCTGGTTTCTTCTGCTCACCCTCAGTCTGCCATGCATGTCTAGGGCCTCTGTCTTCAGGGTCAGGGTGGTAGGGCCTTGGTCTTACAACCCCCCTTTTGCAAAGTCCATGCCCAGACTTGCAGCTCAGTTAGCAGTGGAGAGGGTCAACCGAGACCCCTCACTGTCGCTGGGTACCACTTTCAACTATGTCATTTTGGATGAAGACTGCCAAACCTCCATGGCCTTGAAGGGCTTTATGGGTTACTTCACCCAAGCTTCAGCGTTTTTAGGTCAGTTGAACCCCAGATACTGTGACGCTGTGTCCTTGCTTAGCGAGAACTGGAATAAGGCTCTGTTCTCCTGGGCTTGCATAAACCATGAGCTAGAGAACACATGGGACTACCTTACCTTCACCGGCACCATGCCTTCTCCTCTGCTCGCCATTTCCCATCACTTTCACTGGGCAAATGTAGGGATTATAGATCACTGTTATTGTAGATAATGTTTTAATAGTGGAACTTAATTGTAAAAAGAAAAAATATTTCTAAACTGTCCTGAAAAGTTCTGAACTGCAAAGTAAAAAGTGTTCTAGAGCCTCCTCTCTTTTAGGGTATATTTAGTAAAGATCTGCTAATAGCAATAGTTGTAGGAGTGGGTTCTCTTGTACTTAAGTCAATGTGTTTTTTTGTTTGTTTGTTTGTTTTGTTTAATTGGGCTATTTCTTAGAGGGCAGTAAACATCAAAATTCATAAAAATAGTTTTTTGTTTTGTTTTGTTTTTTGGTGAAGAATATCATCATGTAAGAATATAAACTTTTGGTCATTGGTTATTTTCTGCAATAAAAAGCCAATATAAAAATCCTGTTGGGTTTTTGTCGAGGGAACCAAGGTGATGCTAACTTCCAGATTAACCTAAAAAAAACAACGTCATCCCTATTAGTATGCGGAGTAATTGCGTCATTTCCGCCTGAACTTCATAATTAGTCCAAAGCAGACTTCTTTTGACCTTGTTCATGTGCATACCGGTGTTGTGCCCAATTCTAACCCCCCGCCAGATTATTACCCCTAAATATTGGTAGGTTTGGGGGTGGGGTTAGGATTAGGCAATCAGGTAGCGACTTGAACGAGGGGGGTAATAATTTGGCAGGGGGTCAAAATTGGGCACAACACCGGCAATTACACAGCTTTGTTCAGTAATTCAGTGATAATGATAAACTTTTCAACCCGGAAAATTACCAAAAATTGCCCCAATACACCAACATTTTCTAAACTGATTCACACACTGTAATTACAGTATGCGGCAAAAACAAAACAAAACAGGAAAAACACTGGTGTCTATCTATCTATCTATCTATCTATCTATCTGTGTTCCTGTCTTCTGTGCTCTTGTTTTTTTAACTGGCAGTTGATTTATTTTTGTTTTGTATTCTGTGGTAATCGTTTTTGTAATACGTGGAATAGCACTAATAACCATACAGCTAAATGCTATTTCTGTGTATATATTATTAAAGGTAGGGTAGGTGATTTCGGAGAGGTTAGCACTAGCACGCTAGCTTTGAAAGCATAAGATCTCACCCTCCCTGCAAATCACTCTCCAAAGCCACGCCTCCTCCAAAACACAGGCAGATCAGAGGCTAACCAGCGACACGATGAGAGACGGCGTTGGTGGAGGATTGAATGCAACGCTGTCAGATTACCTCATGTCTCAAAACATTACAGTACAAAGCGCATAATATGACAATAATAACGCCTTCCATTCTCGCTCGCTCTGCAGTAGAGTAACGGAACTTGCTGATGATGTATGCAAATACATACACTGACAGGCAGGTAGGACAGCCTATCGTAGCCCTCGGACCGAAGAATATGTTTGGACAAACATTTTATGGTCCTACGCCTTCCACAGACGACATAAATACATATAAATACATTTAGTGATAATTGCTATCAGGATGAGACTTGAAGAGACTTTCGACCAGCATAATGTTTTTGAATCAAGTCACTTACCCTGCCTTTAATTTCTAGCCAAATGTCTCAATATTAACATTTTCTTTTAAATATTTCAGATTAGGCTTAAATCTGAATTCTTTTAATAGTATATTTAATATATATAGGGCCATATAAGTAAGGCCTAATTGATTAAATTCCAATAAAACCTAAATTATAAATATACTCTACCATTCAAACATTTGAAGTCATTAAGATTTTTTAAATGTTTTAAAGAAGTTTCTTCTACTCAGCAAGGCTGCATTTTTTTTATAGCAAAAATACAGTAAAAACAGTGAAATATTATGTTTTCTATGGTAATATATTGTAAAATGTAATTTATTTCTGTGATCAAAGCTGAATTTTCAGCATCATTACTCCAGTCTTCAGTGTCACGTGATCTTCAGAAATCATTCTAATATGTTGATTTGCTGCTCAAGATTTATTATTATCGATGTTGAAAACAGTTGTGCTGCTTCATATTTTTGTGGAAACCATGAAAGGATTCTTTCAGGATTCTTTGATGTATAGAAAGCTCATTTATTTGAAATAGAAATCAACTGAAATGTATAGATGTCTTAGCTGTCACTTTGAAACAATTTAATGCATCCTTGCTGAATAAAAGTATTTTTTTAATGTATATAATCTGCCCCCTAAAGTTTGCTGACATGCAAATTGTAAGGCCCCTTTGTGGTGACAACCATTGATGCATGAAGTGGAAGTAGTGAGCTAATCCTGAAAATACATTTGTAATGTTAATGCATTGTCAAATTTTGTCCAGCAGATACAATACCTCTTATAATACGTTATAGCTTCATAACCAATTAAACCCAAGTCATTGATATTTGACATAACTGCAACCACAACCAGCGTACTGGAAAATATTACATCATAGTGTGTATGTATTGGCTGCATCAAACATTTTTGAAAAATGAACTGCTCTACACAGCTTTTGCAAGCAATGTGTACACTGTTAAATTAGTTTAATTGCTGTTGTTCTTTGTTCATTTGCGGTGCATTTTCATACTGTGTGTCCTCTGCTGTCCACAGCGTATCGAATACATGGCAGTGACAGCACTGTTAAGATACTTCTGGAGCTGAAAGAGGGCTATAAGGCCGAACTTTGTGGAAAAACTGAGCTTTAGGTGAAGACGGTATGATTCTTATGATTCAAAATGTATTTTACAATTATCTACAACTGCAAATGTGTTTGGTTGTATAATTTGAGAAGTTATTTAAAAGGATAGTTCACCCAAAAAGACAATTCTGTCATCATTTTAAAGAATACTATAGCTTAATGTCATTAAGATGTTTTACAGAAAATCGCCTCCTCTGACCTAGATTGCAAATGTCATGTACTCCATGTTCAAATTACATTTATTGCATTTGTTTGTAAGAGACTTGGGAACAAATGCTGTTTAGCATTTCTGTGGGCAATAGATGCAAACGCTTGAATGAGTTTTAATGGAGAGGAAGATTTTCAGCAAATAACACTTACATTTCAGTCTTACATTTCATGGACTACTTTTATGGTGCTTTTTTGTTGTTTTCAGAGCTGTGCAGAATTCGTCTTCATTTTTTACTGTTAGTGACAGGACTGTGAACCCTAATAATAAAAGTGTATTTTATTACTTATACTTAAGTAAAGTTCAAGTATATTTTTAAGTATACTTTATGTAGTAAGTATACAAATATCAGTGTACTAGTAGTATACTTGTAAGTGTACTATTTCAATACTCCTTGGGACTAAATTGGCCCACTTTCTAGTATATAAAAGTATACTTTTAAGTATACTTTAAGTATAACAGTAGTAAACTTTGAGTACACAACTAGTTTACATCAATGTTTTTAGCTTGTACTGCAACTATACTAAAAGTGAACTTATAGGTATACTGATAGTTTACTAATTAAATACCTGTAGTACACTTTAAAGTATAGTCTCAGTAAACTACTAGTTTAGTAGTTTTATACTGCAAGTATACTCGTAAGTTTTCTTTAAGTGCACTTTACATCATACTTTAAGTATACTACTATGTCCCTATTTAGGTATTAATTTGAATATATTTTGTTATGAATATCTAAACATACAAAACATCAAAAGAAAGAACAGGGTATCTGCTTGTAAACAAAAACATTTTATTCTAGCTTCATGCATTCTTTTTTAAACACTTGAATGTGGTAAGTTTCATAAAACATAAAGAAATGAACAACAATTTGAACAAAAACCTGAAAAAAAGACTATGAATTGGATTCAGAATGATATAATCAAAACGTAGATGGAGTCGATCAGCACCCCAAAGCTTAACAGTCATTAGTACCACTTCATTGGTCGACATTTTATTCCATAACGTTACACAGTTTTGATGCTGTTTTATGTCTGATGATTGTGTTAGAATACATGTGGAAGCATCTGTTGTTTCGGTTTCTTCTTCACTTGTGTTTTTTGGAAATTATGTACAGAAAATGTGTACTAGCGCCCCCTACAGTATAACAATGAAAACACAGATTCTACCTTTTTTTGGTTATGTGCAGATGCACATGCACGCGGAAGAAAGAGGTACAGCTAGACAAGAAGAGGTAGTGTTGTGCGATGACAATGTATTTGAAATTCATTTTTAGCCCCAATTAAAAAACCAAACCAAAACCCATTTTTGTCTGCATTTTTGTGTTGCACTGAACTGTTCTATAAATGATTAAAAAAATCATAGAAATTACATAAAATGCTAAACAGTTTTTTGGAAAGCTACTGTTTTTGAAAGAGAAAAAAATTAAATAATCTTCCTGGCTGTCCACCTTTTTCCTCTATAGGCTTCTCCAAACTTACAAATTGTAGTCCATTACTGAATGCATATTACATTATGAAAAGTGTAGTTAGTAACATAATCTTTTACATTACACGTTTTGGGTAATATAAACGGAATAATCTTTTATTCGTTTTTAGGTTACTTTTGACTTAACTCATTTATCAGTGATTTGAATAGAGCAATTTTGTACCATACTGAAATAAAAATTCAAAGAAAATGTATTCCTTTCTTTGTTATCAACAACATGAAGTGCATTAAACATCGCATTTCATCAGGGTTTGTGAAGGAACTTTCTTTTAATTAAAATGTTTCATTGAAAGAAAGAAATCATTGTAAAATAAAATTTACAAAAATCATAGCCATCTGACTAGCGGCCGCTCTGTATGTGCAATTCCACAAAACTGGTGGACTTAAAAAGCATAAATAGGCTTTTTTTTTTTTTTAAAGGATCATTTAAAAGATTTTAAAAAAAGAATTAGGGAGAAACAATATTTTTGTGAATAATTTTCTGCCATTTTATGAATATTAAGCAATCATGATATTAATAAAAAAGTAACTGTAGTCTGATTATTATGTGCAATGTTGATAACAATGCAAAAAAGATTATTCAATAAACCCTGCTAATTTTTACCCTTAATTCGTCTCCTGCATCTTCCCCTGCTTCTTGGGCTGATAGAAGAATTAACAAGGTGTTGACTATTTTGATTTCTTATCAAGACCCACAATTTGATGAAGAGAGAGTGGCAGCACAGCTGGATCTAACATTCCTGACGACAGAGGCAGCAAATTCAGATACAACATGTAGGATTAATATTTATTATTAGGACAAAAAAAGTGGAAACATGCATGGAGAGATATTGAAATATTGCATGGAGAGATATTGATCATTTGAAATCATATTGTCAGACATGGTATAGAAACATTACAAACTAAACGAAGGACAGAAACGACTTTCTTCATCCTCACAAAGATGAAACAAGAGCTTCAATTTGTGATTCAATAAACATGTTCCTTATGCATAAAAACAGTGTAAATCAAAATAATACTGAGATTATAAATCAAGTTGGCCACTTTTTGTTAAACTTGCAATTTAGATACCCAGATGTTTTTCTTTTCTTTATTGCCTTTGCTATCTTTAAGGTCCAGCTGTAATATTTTCAGCTGAATCCAGTTCATATATGTTATTTGGAAGGTATATACCATTAAGCATGATTTGAGATCATGCACTCCAGATAAATGTATTTTAGCAGGTAAAGTGGGTCAACTGATTTATGAAAAAGTATCCTGTATCTTAATTAGAAATGATAAAAACACATGTATCTATTTATTTATGTTTATTAACATATTATCAAACAGACATATTCAACAACATAATTAACAAACCCAAAAGCAGAGCCTATAGCTGAGGCTATGAGTACAATTCATAGGATTACTCAAAACAACTGATAGAACATGCATTCAATTTGATTAAATTGAACAGAATATTGAACTCTACAACATATTAAAATGTGACTATAACACATGCAACAACTAATAGGCTAACAAAAAACTGAGCAGGAGGGACTTTTAAACTGTAATACTGTAACCCTTTTTTCTGTCTGTTTTCTCTAAACACTTTAAATGAACTATAACTGTGGCCATATTTTAAGCTTTATTCTCTGCTCTCTCTCTCGGCTTTCTTCCATCTCTGACTTGAATCTCCTGATTGCACACTCATTTCTAAAAAGTCAGTTATGCATGTCAATTATAAAATAATCAGCAAATCCCTGTTTATTTAATAAATGTGAGTAGAATTATTGAAGGTTTAATGTGGCCCACTTTACCTGAACAACACTGGCTGTTATGCTCTGAAAGTGTGAAACCATGTTTTTACGTTTTATATTTATATTATTAGTTTATCATGGTTTCTGTACTTGTATGCTATTATCATTCACTTTGCTATTATTCTAAAATGATGTGAATTGCGTTATAATAAGATAAATTATAAAGAAGGAGTAGGAGTCACCAAACTTTTGACTGATGGATTATCGCGAGGCACTGTCGTTAATATCCATTTCGATATTAAAAAGATGTAACACTATATTTTTACGTAAAATGAACCGTTTGTGGTGCTCATCCTTATTCTCATTACAAAGATATTTACTACAGCAGCAGAGTCTGCACACAGAGGCAGCAGACGGCAGATCTCCCCTCCAATCGAAAGACGCCGTTGCTGGATTGACGGCTCTGATTGGTTTAGAGGACTGTCCATCACAGCTTTTTTTCGCGAGCGGACCAATGAGAGGCGTCTGCTGACCCCGTTCACCCCGCGCAGTGCGCTGACGTGCTCGTCACGTGATGTTTTCGCTGGGCTGTAGTGATGTGTAGCCACCATGAGTGAAGCGGGCAAATAAAGATTTATAATGGCAGCGAGCGATGATGGAGGCTCTGCGAAGATGCAACGTCTCGTCGTGCTGAATAATCACCAGGGGGACACATCGGAAAGCAGCACGGATTACTCGAACGCGTAATTGTATCTGAGCTACGAACCCGCAGCCAACAAAATGGGCCGTGCATCAGTGTAAAGCGGAGGTAAAGTGACCTTTCATCGCATTGTCCCATGGAAGATCGACCGCGTTTACCGAATCACGGCGTCATGTTGACACTGGAGGCACAACCGCGTCGCGCTGTCATGAAAACGTCCGCGACCAACAGCCACGTCTCTTGTGCTGCCGGGGAGCCTCCATCCTCCTCCTCCTCCACCTCAATCAATAACAGCGGCTCCCGTTTGCCCATGCACTTAAAGGCCTCCTCTCATTCTCAGCCTCAGAGGAGGTACCATCCGCCTTACCACTTTAAAGTGCATCATCTGTTCCCGGATGAGAAACCTCAGGATGCTGTATTGAGGAAGAACCTGCCACCCCTCCAGTATAAAGTGCACGACTCTGCCTTCTGCCGCGTACTCGGCGCCGACACCACTGCTGCTGCCCTGGCCGCCGCCGCCGCCTGCTCCGGCGGTGTGGACAGGGACATATGGAAATGTGGCTATCTCAGAAAACTGAAGCACGGCCACAAGAGGTTCTTCGTACTGAGGGGCCCCAGCAACCTCGGGCCCAGTCGGTTGGAGTATTACGACAGCGAGAAGAAATTTCGAAACGCCCTCAAAGCTGCTGCCTCCGGTGTTGCGTGCCCTGCCAAGAGGGTGATTTATCTGTCCCTGTGTTTTACGGTGAACAAGAGGGCTGATGCTAAGAACAAATACCTCATTGCCCTTTATACTAAAGATGAGTATTTTGCAGTGGTGGCGGAGAGCGAACAGGAGCAAGAGGAGTGGTACTTGGCCCTCACCGAACTTATGACGGAGGGAAAAAAGGGGCAGCTAGACAACGATGAGCTTGATGATGGTTACGGGACGATTTCGCCGGGTACTATTTTCAAGGAGGTGTGGCAGGTGAACGTCAAACCTAAAGGCTTGGGTCAGACTAGGAATTTAATGGGCGTCTACCGTCTGTGCCTTTCCTCCAAGACTATTCACCTGGTGAAGCTGAACTCGGAGACGCCTGCCGTCAACCTGCCGCTAATGAGCATTCGCCGCTGTGGCCACTCTGAGAGCTTCTTCTTTATCGAGGTGGGGCGCTCTTCTTCCATCGGTCCCGGTGAAATCTGGGTGCAAGTCGAGGACTCGGTGGTGGCGCAGAACATGCACGAGACCATTCTCGACACAATGAAGGCTTTAAAGGCCTTTCCTGACTTTAGGCCACGGAGCAAAAGCCAGTCCTCCGGCTCGAATCCCATACCGTTTATCACTACTCGCCGACATCTCGGCAACCTTCCCCCAAGCCAAACTGGGCTGCAGCGCCCCTCCAGAACAGATTCAGTGACGGGCACGCCACCTACAGGGAAAAATAGAGGGCGGGGCCAGCGCTACCGGACCTCCAGTGAGGGTGAAGGCACTCAGGACCGCCCCCTCAGCTCTGGGACAGGCAGCCTGGTGCACCTAAATACCCCCGTTCTCAGCATGGGCAGAGAAGAAAGCGGCAGCTGCTGCGCCCACGCCTCACCAGGTTCGAGCCAGCACACCCGGTCTGCTTCGCTTCCCGTGTCTCATTTCCTGTCTGCCACCAGCCCCATCAGCGTGTCCAGCAGCAGCGGGCACGGCTCAGCCTCAGACACGCACACTCGCCCCTCTAGCTCCTCCATTTGTGGCTCCCCTAGTGACGGAGGCTTCAACTCGTCCGATGAGTTCTGTCCCAGTCCGTGTGACTTCAGGTACTTTCATGCAAGTTGTACCACACCCGAATCCCACGGCAGCACTCCGCCCGTTCGAGAGGACTATCGGCTGACTGAATACATGACCATGGATTGGCACAGAGATGGGGCGAGGACTTTCGAGGAGGAGAGCAGTTACATGGAAAGGACTTTCCTCAAACTAGCACATTCGTCCAAGCCAAAGCTTGGCGGCTGTTTGAGTATGACACAGCAGAAAGCTACGCAAACCTCATCTTCTTTAGACGAATCGAGCCCGGTGGAGTCGAAACGACACCAGGTTTGCTCGTGCCTGCTGAAGTCAGCCTATAAGTCTTACTCTGAATTACATCACCCAAACAAGCCTCCCTTGCTCAGCTCTGAGTGTCAAAAGAAACTGCCAAAAGATGATGGCTACATGCCCATGATCTACAGCATTGCTCCCTCTCCGAATGCAGATTACATCCCTATGCAACCCCGAGCAAACCACCCTGCTACCCTGGACATTCACCCCTGTTCCTCGCAGCAAGCGGACCGATATGGCTACATGATGATGCTCCCAGGCGACAGCCTCTCTGGTAGAGAGCAGGTGGAGTATGACGACTACATGGACATGTCCCAACTTACCGTGGCTGAAGGCTTTTCGCAGGCCTCGCCTGAAGGTCCAAAGACCTCTTACTTCTCACTCCCGCGCTCCTACAAAGCCCCGTCACGAGAAAAGTGCGAAAAGATGGAATACATTCCCATGTCCCCAGCTGAGCCCTTAAGCCCACCTAGTCCCGGAGAGTACATTCACATGAACTTTGGGTCCCGTCCCTCTCACGTCGCTGCTTCTCCATCATCCGTAAATTCGCCCTCCACTCCGCCACCTTCTCAGCCCTGCTATCGGCACTGTTGCTCCTCACCAGACCATGACTACTTGGGCCTAAACATGGACAGCCTCCTGAAGGACCACCCTCCTCGACACTCTCTCGTAGCACCGTGGAACCCGCCCAACTACGCCCGTCCCTTAGGGTGCTCTTACGGGCAGGCGCCAACTAATTTAGATCGTGAAAAGATGCACGACGAATGCGGAGATGGTCCGTTGAGAACAATGCAGCGCCTTTGTATTTCCGAGCATCTGCCGTTCGGTCATACAGAGCCCAAGGTCATCAGGGCGGACCCGCAGGGAAGGAGACGACACAGTTCAGAGACGTTCACCCCCTCGCCTGCTTCTTTTGTTGGTGGTTGCGGAATCAGGCCCTCAGCCAATCAGAATCTCCCCGAAGCTAGCAGATGGCAAAACTCCAGCTCCTTCGATAGCATGTGGTCACACTCGGATGCCTCTCCCGACTCGGCAGCCCTAGCGACAAGCACCGCTAGCGGAGGGACGCCTCAGAACACCTCATCCAGCTACCTCAACTACATCGCTCTGGACCTGAGAGAAGTGCCCAGGGTCACACGCAACACTCCCCCGCCACACCCAGCTCATAGTAACCTCCAAGAGAGCGATGCTTACGCTGGTATAGAGTTCTCCGTTTCGGGAGGACATGCCACTGCCTCAAAAGGTTGGTTGCATCTCTGTCTCCCCTTATGCAACAAAATCAGTGACAGCTAGTAGCCCTCTAAAAGCTGCATGCTGCGTCAACATTAATTTCTCTGTTTGTCGTGTACAAATGCAAACAACTGAGACGGTTATTGAACAGATTATGTGATGTGATGTAAAGTAACTTAAACAGCCTATTTGTTAAGATGCAGTTGTGAATTGCACCTGTTTTTTTAATCAAATGAGTCTTTCCCACGGTCCTGAGGAGAAACGACGGAGCAGAATTGTCCTGTCAACTTGATACTGGCATGCTGTTGTTATAGTGAGAAGAGAAACTATGAAACATGTTTTTCAAAAATTGTCTTTTTTTCGTACTGATTTTTTTGAACTGATTGAACGTGATTTGAAATTTGGTTTTGCACTTTGAATAGCACTGGGAAAAGAGCACTTCATGTGCACAGAGTGACTGTGCAAACACAGAGTTGTGATGTGCAAATATGATATTAAAGGAATCCACTTGCATGCTGCCTAAAAAACCTTGCTTTCACAGTTTTAACAGTCAAGTAAAACCTTTCACCGAGATTACTTAAAATGCTGTTTGTTTCTGTGAATGCTGATTTCTGGTCTATCACAGATTCATTCTTGCTTTCGAAGTCCTACAAAAGTTTTTTCTTGCTCACCTACATAGATTTCAATAAGAACTTTGTCATATATGCAAGCTTAAATTATTTTTCTTACAGTATTTATAAAAGCTATGAAGAGACTCGCACTCACACTTATATTGCATGTTCTGTTGATAATGAACCACAAATAGAATTCCATACCAACACTACAAAAAATTATTTTCTTACTTGGTATTTTTAGTCTTGTTTTCTGAAAGATTTATCAAAATGTTGTTTGTTTTTGCCTAAAACAAGAAAACATCTACCAGTGGGGTAAGAAAAATGATCTTAATTCAAAGGGAAAACAAGATTATTTTTCTTGCCCCATTGGCAGATATTTTTTCTTGTTTCAAGCAAAAACGAACAGTATTTAAATATTTTTTTCTGAAAAGTCATTTTCTTTTAAATTTCAATTAAATTTATCTTGATTTAAGAATGTTTAGACGTCTTTTATAGAAAACGACAAAAATACTAAGAAAATCATTTTTTGCAGTGAATATAAGAAAAGGTTAAAGGTTATGTTTTTGAGTTATGGTTATGGTTAAGAGATTATATATCATAAGAGATGAGAGGTATATATGTGCTGGAATTAAATAACCTATAAACATCAATAACAGCCCAGGTTTTTGCATTTAAGAATTTAGGAACACTAATTTGTGAACAAATTTGTGAAGCAAAAAAGCATATTATTGCAATTTTCGTAAGGAACACACTTTTGCTAGTGTACAGTCATGAAATCATCTCACTTGGTGTTTTCGGTGCATGAAAACATCCCCCTGCGAGAGCATCTTAGAAATGATGCAACATCGAGCAAAATCAAAAGTACGATATGCTTCAAAACTAGTACGAGAGCACCTTTTATCCGAGACAGTGTTTTTGAGTCAACTGGATGCTACCTCCTGTTCACGCCATTGGGAAAACGCTCACAAAATCCTTTCTGCCTCGCCTGTATTAGTGTGATATCAAGTATTTCCGACTCGAGATGCAAAACACTATCATTTCCATGACCACGGCTTTTCTGTCCTCATTTAAAATAGCCTTGTTTACATAGACTGGGAGTGATTTTGAGCCTCGATGTAGCCACTGGCCACAAAACGACGATGTTTACTACTTCTTGTGGTTATGTATGTGCACTTCACTACTAGTCTTACAAACTGCCACAGTACTGAAGGATAACGTCGTGCTACTTTGCATTCCCCACGTGGTACATCCTGTTTGTTGTTTTTGTTAATTTATTGATCGTCTGTGTTTATTTATTGAATCCAGTGTAGTGGCGTTCACCGTTTGCTGGTGAGCGTATTCATACGAATATAGTGCTTGCTGAGAGGGGGAGTTCAGTGTATATACAACTTCAGACAACCTGTTTTCCCCACATATCTCTTGAGCCTTTTTTAACTAAGAGTTACTAGTCTCTTTTTTTTTTGCTTGTACCTGGAAGCTTTATATGAAGAGATTTTGGGTTGAGGTTGTGGTTGAAAGCTGTGTAGTAAGATGTGTACGCTTTACAGTAGTAGTCCAGATTATGTTGAGACGAAACCATACTTCGGTGACTTTTTCCCATTGGTTTTGGTAGCGGCCCGCTTGCGGCCGCTCTCTTTCTTTGACTAGCTTTTGTCATGCTATTGTGTCATGATATTGCGTTGCTTTACTGTAAAATGTGAAATGAAAAAACAGTAGTATACCGTTTCTTGGGGATTTTTCTACTACACAATAACTACCGTGACAACTACCATGATCAAACTTGTGTTTTTTTTATACTAGGGGCTCTACTGAGGTTATATTTTGGGGATACTGATATTGTTTGGAATTGTGTCGAGTTGTTTGCCTTTTAAAATGACTGAAAGGAAGAGCTGGACTAAAAAAAGAAAAAGAGAAGTATCTGAGATGGGCAAAGTCTGTGTCAACAACTTGCTGTTCATTTGGTCAGTACTCACTTAACGCTGAAAGCTTGTGATTGGGTTGAAACATGTTGATAATAATGACTGAAGCAGACCATTATCAGCGCCGTCTTCCTTTTGTAAATATTGTAATTTTTGATATCCCTTCTCTCGTCAACACGCTACACGGCACCTCGCTTGGTTTCAAGGATGAGGATGTTTGAGATTTTTTTGTTTGTTATTATTTGGTCACTTCTACATTTTTATATATATATTTTTTTTTTCCGTGTATATTTATTAGATTGGGTTTTGCTTGTAATAGAGCTATTGCAATAAAAAAGTGCCAAGGTATCCCTGACCGAGTCATGTGCTTGTGATTTCTCATGTCTAGTATGATGCAACATTGCTGTGGACATGTTAAGACCCCAGTTTTTCCACTTACTTGCCCTGTACCTTAGTTGATAGCTGCTGCACTCTGCTGGCCAAAAAGAGTGTATTTACAGTTAAGTAACAATTGTCCATTGATGGGATATATATACTGTACATCCCGCCTATTCAAAAACCATGTCCATAAAAATATTATATATAATCTATTAGTAAATCGAGTTTAATTTCCTAAATTATTATTAATAAAAAAGCTAGATAGCTAAAACACAAAGATGCACTACCGTTCAAATGTTTGAGGTCGGTAAGTTTCTTATGCTCACCAAAGCTTTATTTAATTAAAAATACAGTAGCATTTTTGTAAAATATTATTACAAATTAAAATAACTTTTATATTTGAATATATGTTCAAATGTAATTTATTTCTGTGATCAAAACTGTATTTTCAGCATCATAACTCCAGTCTTCAGTGTCACATGATCTTCAGAAATCAGTATAATATGCTGATTTGCTGCTCAAGCCACATTTCTGATTATTATCAATGTTGAAAACAGTTGTGCTGCACAATATTTTTGTGGAAACCGTGATACATTTTTTTCAGGATTCTTCGATGAAACTAAATCTTTTGTAACATTATAAACTTTTTTTTTTTTTCCCCAAATTTAAGGCATCCATGCTGAATAAAAAAAAAATCTAAAATCTTACTGACACAAAAGTTATGAACGGCAGTGTATATATCTGTATTTCTTTAGTTACTCAATTTTTTGGATTGTTTTTTTAGGCAATTTATCTTTTCTTTGAATAAGTTACATATTAATATTACATAACAATTTCACACATAAACCAAAGGAGAGTCATGTTCAGATTTGTCATCTTTTATAAACAAACGAAGACAGTGTAGACATGAAAGGGACCATATTCACCAATAAATGATAGGAACTTGTAGTTAGGTAGCTTTACAGTTTATTTCTTTTTAAAAAAGTGATAGGACCAATCATAAACGCGCTAAACTTATTTAAATATCATTTGAAGCCATATTTACAGATGTGCAGGAGTGGGTGAAATAATTAACCCACTGTAATAAGGAAAGGAAACATCACCTTTACCAGTCAGAAACATAAATATGTCAAAAAGAGAGGCACTTTTTTTTAACCAATACGGTTGTCTTTTTTTCCCTTGAATAACACTGAATTAAAGATGTCTGCATACTATCCATCTCCTGCAGTCAGGAGGTAGAGCGTGTTGAGGTTGTAAAGATATCATCCTCATGAAAGCCTTCACCTCTCCATGATACAGTACGATGAAGTTCATGCAAACTCAAGTTCTCGGTTTGTTTCCATAGTTAAAAACACGGTCTCTTACACGACCTCTGAATGAGGCTAAGCCTCACACTAAGTTGCTACGGGATCCTTGGCTTGTTATTTTCCTGTTCACCACAGAACGAGCTTGGTGTTGATCGGAGGCACTTGTGCAGTGTGGAGCAGAGGAAGGCTACTGACATCCCATCATCAGTGGACTGATCACACATTTAGGATCTCAAACTCCTCTTCTGACTCAAAAAGTTTGTCTGGGGACTCGATGAACTCTAGAAGAACGAGCACAGAAGGTAGAAAGGATTTTTAGGTTATGAAACAAATACAGTTATCTTGTAACCTTAGCCTGTATTTGTTATGTATTATGCACTATAATGCACACATGATGCCTTAGAAAATCCCTTATAATATGTTGTATCATCTCATGAATAATCGTAATGACAGTTATGATACATTATAAATCTCATATTAGTATCTCACTGCATTTCACAAGTGTGTTTTACTGTGTAAAGTGAATACAATATTCTTGTAAATTATCACTAGTAATCCACACCACTCCAGTCCAACAATTAACATCTTGTAAAACTGTTTGTAAGAAACAAATGAATCATTAAGATGTTGTCAAACCATTGCTAAAATACGAGTCCTCCCTCCATAATAACGCTTCTGCCAGTGAAAAAGTAGTTTGGTCTGAATCAGGAGAGAAATCTGCACAGATCGAGAACCTTTTATAAGCCAAAACAGGAGATGGACTTTTTCACTGGAGGAAATGTTATTATGGATTATGGACTCATATTTTAGCAACGGTTTGAAGTTAAAAACATCTTAATGCTGGATTTGTTTCTTACAAACAGGCAGCTTTTGTCTTCTCCAGATGTTAACTGATGGACTGGAGTGCTGTGGATTATTGTGATGTTTTTATCAGCTGTTTGGACTCTCATTCTGACGGCACCCATTCACTGCAGAGCATCCATTGCTGAGACACTGATGCAATGCTACATTTCTACAAATCTGATGAAATCTATGTCTTGGATGGCCTCAGGGTGAGCACATTTTCAGCAATTCTTCATTTTTGGGTGAACTATTCCTTTAAGGTAAAATGATGTGACACTTCAAGATATGAGGCTTGTCTACATTATAACTATGGGAACTATAATCCATTGTAACTTGTATATAATGTGTTCATCGTTGTACTCTTATTGTAATGTGTTATAACTGTCTTTGCGATTATTCATAAGATGATACAACACATCATTAGGGTTTTTTAAATAAGGTATTATGCATGCATTAAGAATATCCAGATAATGCATTATAAATACAGGCTTCATAGAAAGTGTTATTCAAAATTCTAGCACTCAACGCTACGGCTCTTATCCTGCAGTACCTGCTCCTGTGGTCTGCACCTCTGGTTTGGTGGGAGGAACGAACGGAGGCCAATGAGAGGGGTGTTTCTCTACCAGCTCGAACATCCGCAAATTTCTTTTCTTGAGGAGCTCCTTAAAGTCAGAGCGAAATAATGAGAGCAAGTTAAAACTAAGGAAAGCAAGCTGGTAAATCACGTTCTTGATCGGTTCTGCATGCATGCCAGAGTCTAACCTGCTGAACCAGATCACACCAGCTGTCAAAGTCCTCCTCACTCTTGCAGAAAAAGCCCTAGGGACAAACATTCACCTTTACTGATCCATGAAATGAAACCCTTGTTACTGTAAACAAAAGCTTGCAACGCTTGCCCCGCCTCCGGGCTCTTCTGATTGGTCCACTGTTTTGGAACTGACATTGATGAACGGCACTGTGTGTAAAAGTTAAAATTCTTTTAACTTGACACACTGTCTTAAAAACGCGGCGCTAATGTGTGAGACGCTGCAAAAGACATGAGCACAACGGTCATACACATTCATCTAGTGCGTGTTTACATAGAAAAACAATGGAAAAGTAGCGCACTGGAATGGGAAAAAAAACGCATTCTGTGTGAACAGCCCCTTAGAGTTAAAGGGGTGGTTCAGTGGTTGTTTTCTAGGCTTGATTGTGTTTATGGGGTGCAGTCTAACTTTTATTCCACACCGCTCTGTCCCTTCTCTCAGAAACACGCTGACCATTTCCTTCTTTTATGAAGCCCCTCCCTCAGAAATAGGCGATGGGCTCTGATTGGTTAGCTAGCCCAGTGTGTTGTGATTGGCTGATCCGCCTCTAGTGCACGTCTAATCGTCCCGCCCCTCACCTCTGATTTTGAAACTTGTGAATCCATTAGAATCGTTAGAAGACAGAATCGCGATTCATATATGAATAGATTTTTACGTGCACTTCTAGTTTTCTCTTCCTCTTCTCTAAAGCAGCGCAGCATGGCCTCGCCCCCTTTGCTGCCTTTTCCCGAGGGCGGGGTTTATCTGGGTTTGTGATGTCACGAACCCGGGAAGTACCTCGTTGTATTCCTACCAGCCGTTTTTGTGGGCATTAAACTGCCAGAATTTTAAAAGACGATATCTCCGTTTGCATTGAACTTTCAGCTTCGTAACTTTGCAGATATTGTTTATGCTCAAACAGCAACATTAGACACTAACTAACGTTCTAACGTTAAAAAAGTGAAATCGCAATGAACCACCCCTTTAAAAAAATTGTTTCATGGACATATTAATAACTGCAATAATGATTCAATCCTAAAACCTTAAGCAAAAATATTTGCTTATTTAAATCCAGATGGTGACTTTTTTTTTGGCTAGGCAGTGTATATTCTAGTGCTGTCAAGTGATTTAAAATAGCGCGCCAGTGCCGAATGAACTTCTCTTTTGGCAGTGACGTGGTTTGAGCTCTCACCAGTGCAACAGACGGATCCAGGCTAGTGATTTTCATGCGGTGTGGGGTCCTCTGACAGTGATAGCTCTGGTCGTCCACAGCACTGCCTGATTCAGTGTCCACGGCCTGCTGCGTAGTGTGAGGGTCCAAATAGATCAACTCATCATCTGAAAAAGCAAAAATGAGAATGCCTTGAGAACACATTTCCAGGATAAAGCATTGCGCTGATTCCTTCGATCAATTCATTTTCAGTGGGGAACATGTTGGATCATGCATATGTATTGAGCATGTCATTTTATTACCCCAAACTCTGTAAGCGCCAACAAATTAGACTGAGAAAACTCACCGATAAATCCAATGAAATAATAGGCCAGGTTGGGCTTTCCTCCCAAAACACCACATGACTGAGGCATCTTAAAACACTCCTAGTAAAAGAAGATGAAACGTATGTGTGTGTGTGTATGATACATGAAAAACTACCTAAGTAAGAAAGATAATAGACTCTTCAGTCAAAGAAAAGTGTCGTACTTTGAAGGCCTGAATGTACACGGGGTTGATGCTGTTAATGCCCATTCGAAGAGGAATGACCAGCAGCAGGGGCCTCCAGTCCAAGGGCCTTTGGGACTGAAGTGTCATTCCCTGAGCCTCTGAACAGCTCTGGCCTGACGCTGGCACTTCTCCGCGGCCACAGGGGCCAGCCCTGGACCTGCTTTCCCGGCCTGGCTGCTTACACTGTTTCTCTGGTCCAGAGGAAAGAGGCGAGAACATCAAGAAGGTTGGAAGTGAGAAATAATATTCATCCTGTTTAAACTTCCTTCAGCTCTAATGAAGTCAGGACAGAGGAGAACTTGAGTTTTTTTCTCCATTTACGTGTTCCTTGCCACTGTTGCATTTGGCTTGCTTAGTTGAGGTTTAAAAGACACTTAATGTTCAGTAATATTATTGGCTTAAAGGGATAGTTCACCCAAAAATGAAAATGTTATGTTTATCTGCTTACCCACAGGGCATCCAAGATGTAGGTGACTTTGTTTCTTCAGTAGAACACAAACAAAGATTTTTAACTCAAACCGTTGCAGTCTGTCAGTCATATAATGGAAGTGAATGGGCTCCACGGCTTTTTGAGAGTAAAAAAACATACACAAACAAAACCAAATTAAACCCTGCGGCTCGTGACGATACACTGAGGTCTTAAGACAAGAAATGATTCATTGCACGATTCACTGCAATGTCCAAAAACATCCGGCACGTAACGCGTGTACGTGCTCTGGCATAGTAGACATAAATATATACAAGTAGATGCCGCATTAGTGACTGTTTCTATGGGCCGAGATATGTTCGTAGATGCCTCATTAGTGACTATTTCTATGGGCCGCGATAACTTCCAAAATGGCGGATGCGTCAACGTATCTGGAGCGGTCGAATAGGGCATCTATACATATCTATGATAGTAGACGCATGTGCAGAAGCGATCTGTCGCGCGTATACGTCACTTATTTACACAGTGCTCTGCAGATTGCGGACGTGTTCACTGGCACTGCGATGATCTAAAGATATTTACAGGTCATCACAATGGAAGATGATTTTGATATATCATCAGACAACGTGGATTTTTTTGCCCGACTGTATTTATTTGACCTCACGCACCGGATGTTTTGAACGCGCTCAGGACAGTTGTACATTGCGGTGGATCAGAGGTAACAAATGATATAAATACTGTTCAGTTTCTTGCACAGACCGATCGTTTCGTGTCTTAAGACCTCAATGTATTGTCACGAGCCACCGGGTTTAATTTAGTTTTGTCTGTGTATGTTTTTTTTACTCTCAAAGTCGTGGAGCTCATTGACTGCCATTATATGACTGACAGACTGCAACGGTTTGAGTTAAAAATCTTCGTTTGTGTTCTACTGAAGATACAAAGTCACCTACATCTTGGATGCCCTGCGGGTAAGCAGATAAACATCACATTTTCATTTTTGGGTGAACTATCCCTTTAATTGCTCTGACACTATCGGACAAGAACAAAAGTTGGACTGAATGTGACACTATTTGAACTCTTTTCATAATTGCTAAACTTCGCAACACTGACTCTGTTATTAAACTAAAGTGAATCAACATTGAACTGACTTGAGATGAATAATGACACTATTGTAGAGCTGCTTTATACAGGGTCCTATACATCCTTCCACAAATTAAGGCCTAAAAAAGTCTTAATTTAAAGCAGAAAGTCTTACATTCATAAAGTCATGCCACTAAATGTTGCATGCACTTAAAAAAGAAATGAATATCTTCCTTAGTATTTTTGTTTTGTTTTCCAATACAAATATCTAACATCCTTAAATCAACATACATTTACTTGAGATGCAAATAGAACATACGAAGTCTTGTTTTCTTAAAAATTTTAGCAAAATTAAGTGAGTTTATGCAAAAAACAAGAACAAATATCTGTCAATACAGAATGAAAACTCGTTTTCCCTTTGAATTAAGAAGATTTTTCTGAGCCCATTGCCAGAAATTTGTTCTTATGCCTTAAGTCATTTTGCTTTTCAAGTAAATGTATCTTGATTGAAGAATCTTTAGACATTGGCAATGAAAACAAAACAAAAACAAGGAATAAAATCACTTTTTTGCAGTGTAACCAGCAGGTACAGTAAAAGTTATTTCCATATTTTTGGAGTAGAGCTATTTAAGCCTTTGTAAAATTAATTAAAAAGTTAGATCTGTTGGAAGTTGCTAAAGCAAAACATTTACATTTTGAGACCATATTGACGTATTGTGTTCAACTCAATTTATTCCTCAAAATTTACTACATTACGTTTACCATCATAAAAGCTGCAGAAACCCTATTTATAGCTCAACTGAAGTTGTTTCATAATTGATGAATTTTATTACTGTGAAGCTGCTTTGAAACAATCAGTATTGTATAAAGCACTATATAAATAAATGTGACTTGAAATGACTAATCAGAAAAAGACACTTACTGATGTCTTCAATAACAACGGTGTTGTCCATTGACACATACACAGTCATAGTATTCCAGTCATCAAACAGAGCAAGTTTCCTGCAAGACAACGGACATTTGCTGTTAGTTCAACCAAAATGTCGTGTTCAAACTATGAGATTTAATTGGTGGTTTCTGGGCTTGACAACCCCTTGTGACTACATGCTTTCATTATATGGAATACAGCTGTGTGATCTTCTTCAAAACATCTTCTTTTGTGCTCCACAAGTTGTATGGTTCGGAGGGTGAGTAACGATGACAGATTAACGCTTTTCTGGGAACTACTAATTTAAAACGGCGCTTCTCAAGGTGTGAAAGAATCAAAAGAATACTGACTTAAATTTCTCTGTTTCTCACACAAAGCTCTTGATTGTCTTCAGAAGAACTGGAGTGTAAAGAGCACAAATTATATGTACTATTTTATGGCACAAGCTTGACAATTACAATCAACATCCTCTCATCCTTTTTTCTGTTAAAGAAGTAGTTCAGCCAAAAATTTACTAACCCTCAGGCCATCCAAATGTTTCTTCATGGGAACAGATTTGTAGAAATGTAGCATTGCATCAGTGTCTCAGCAATGGATGCTCTGCAGTGAATGGGTGCCGTCAGAATGAGAGTCCAAACAGCTGATAAAAACATCACAATAATCCACAAGTAATCCATACCACTCCAGTCCATCAGTTAACATCTTGTGAAGCCAAAAGCTGCGTGTTTGTTAGAAACAAATATCATTAAGACGTTTAAAAAATCAAACTGTTGCTTCGGGCTAAAATAAAATACATTAAAAAGTTGTCTGGTCTGAATCAGGAGATAAATTTGCACCGACCAAGCACCGTTTATAAGTGAAAACAGTCTAAAACAGCTCTAAACAAATATGTGGGTAGATTTTGATGTGAGTCAACAACAAGTGACAGCAGTATTATGGATAAAAGACGCATCAAGTGGTGTGGATTACTTGTGGATTATTGTGGTGTTTTTATCAGCTGTTTGGACTCTCATTCTGACGGCACCCATTCACTGCAGAGCATCCATTGCCGAGACACTGATGCAATGCTACATTTCTCCAAATCTGTTCACATCTTGGATGGCCTGAGGGTGAGTAAACTTTCAGCAAATTTCATTTTTGGGTGAACTATTCCTTTAAAAAATAAAGCTGAAAAGAAACTGCAGAAAATTGAATTAATTTAAAATAAAACTTTTAGCATATTGTATACTCCTGTTTTTTTTGTTGTTTTTTTTAAGACAGACCATCAGATTTGAAAGGGTGGAATTTTTAAAACAACTACAAGAGACAAATGTGTCCAACAACAAAATATTATTTTAAAGATATCAATCTTAAAGAAAAATGACACTTGCTTGAGTACTTGCGCCACTGTGTTCGGTCCATACCATTCGCCAACAGACTTGCCCTCTCCAACGCCCATCTGAGCTACACAAACAGGGCACACAATACTCGTGACTGCAGTACCACTGCGATGTACAGTACCCACACACACACAGAGACTTTCAGATAGACAATGCAATGACGTGCACTTGCTGTGAACTAATGGTTTTTAAAAAACAAAACATATGCAATGAACATTGAGAGGGCTGGGCCAATAATAACGGTCACACACACACAAATACACATTATATGCCTTACCCATCTGATGGATAGAGTAGCAGCTATCCTTCTTGTCTAAAAAGCAGTGCAAGATGCGATGATACTCTTTGGGCTGACACTTCTCTGGATCCCATCTCCAATCTAGAACACACAGTAAAGTAGAGCACTTTAAAGGTCTGCAGTCCAAATTCACTGGACTCTAGTTTTCACCCTACTCCTTGGTTTAGATATAATTTCTAGATCAAAAATCACACTGGTACATTTAGCAAAAATACAGAAATACTGTGAATTCAGTGTAGTATAGTATGAGTAGTATGGTAGCATCTATTCTACACACTTGTTATCGGTAAGAAGCTTCCACGTTTGCTTACCTCGACCGAGGTGCCTGCAGACCAAAGCCTGCGCGAGGATCATCTGTCCACAGCGGAGCATGCAGCCCCAGCCCGCGTCTGATGAAGGGCCTGTTCCTCCTGCAAACCACAGACACACACCCTCCTCAGCACACTAAGCATCCTCTAATCAAGACAGAAGTCAGCTCCACTCCATTTAGTTAGACTAGTTTCCCTGCCATCTGAGCTACACAAACAGGGCACACAATACTCGTGACTGCAGTACCACTGCGATGTACAGTACCCACACACACACAGAGACTTTCAGATAGACAATGCAATGACGTGCACTTGCTGTGAACTAATGGTTTTTAAAAAACAAAACATATGCAATGAACATTGAGAGGGCTGGGCCAATAATAACGGTCACACACACACAAATACACATTATATGCCTTACCCATCTGATGGATAGAGTAGCAGCTATCCTTCTTGTCTAAAAAGCAGTGCAAGATGCGATGATACTCTTTGGGCTGACACTTCTCTGGATCCCATCTCCAATCTAGAACACAGAGTAAAGTAGAGCACTTTAAAGGTCTGCAGTCCAAATTCACTGGACTCTAGTTTTCACCCTACTCCTTGGTTTAGATATAATTTCTAGATCAAAAATCACACTGGTACATTTAGCAAAAATACAGAAATACTGTGAATTCAGTGTAGTATAGTATGAGTAGTATGGTAGCATCTATTCTACACACTTGTTATCGGTAAGAAGCTTCCACGTTTGCTTACCTCGACCGAGGTGCCTGCAGACCAAAGCCTGCGCGAGGATCATCTGTCCACAGCGGAGCATGCAGCCCCAGCCCGCGTCTGATGAAGGGCCTGTTCCTCCTGCAAACCACAGACACACACCCTCCTCAGCACACTAAGCATCCTCTAATCAAGACAGAAGTCAGCTCCACTCCATTTAGTTAGACTAGTTTCCCTGCCACTTACCTATGGGAGAAAACTTTTTCCTATATGTGAACCACAGTCGTGACCGCACATCCGAGAGCAGCTCCGATTTCTCTGGAAGATGATCGTTGATAATAATCAGTAATGTTTCTTGAGCAGCAAATCAGCATATTAGGATGATTTCTGAAGATCATGTGACACTGAAGACTGGAGTAATGATGCTGAAAATTCAGCTTTGATCACAGGAATATATATCATACAGTATATTCAAACAGAAAATGATTGTTTTCAAATTGTAAAAATATTTCACATGTATTTACTGTATTTTGATCAAATAAATGCAGCCTTGGTGAGCAGAAGAAAGTGTTATAACAGTAAATGATGCATAGTTAGAAGCAACTAATCCGAACCCTATGGTAACTATATTTTGTTCATTAATAGTACTTGTATATAATTGTATAATTACACTGTAACAAGGATGAGTGAAACCCAGATTTAATATCTTAAGTGGTTAACTGATAAGGCGTTTGATGGCTGATGCCGATACAGATGTAATTAGGCAAAATGCAATTTAATAAGAGTGAATGTGTTGATATAGCTAATTAATTCTGAAAGCAAAATGCCACTACATTATGGATATGTGGCCTGTCTTACTTGTTTTAAAGGTGACATATTATGCCCCTTTTTACAATATGTAATACAAGTCTCTGGTGTCCCCAGAATGTGTCTGTGAAGTTTCAGCTCAAAATACTACATTATATAATTTTGAAAATGCCTATTTTGAGTGGAAGCAGAAACACGCTGTTTTTTGGCCTGTGTCTTTAAATGCAAATGAGCTGCTGCTCCCCGCCCCCTTTTCCAGAATAGAGCTGAGCCATTACAGCTCGGACCTGCTAAAAACATCTGTTGTGGTTCTGATTATCATGTTTATCGCACTGAAATCATGCATTTTAAACCATACGAGTTTAAACTTCAGATATACGGTTTTCTGAGCGCACACATCCGAAGCACACGCACAGAAAGCAGCTGTCACAGCATGTGAGCACTAAACTAAGTTCTCAGTCACACACAAGTTTACGTTAAAAGCACACATGAGTTACTAAAACAGTGGGTTATGTCTGTGAAGGTAAACAGCTGGGAAATAAATCATATGTTTATTTTAGATCTGTGTGGCAGCAGCAATATACAGTAAATAAATCAATAAATGCACTGCTCTCGTGTCTCCTCTGAGGCTGGGACTCTAAACAGTGTTCTGTGCTCGTCTGTGCAGACAAACACAGAACAGTTAGCCTGTTTTGCTCAAACTTTCTCCATGGCATTAGAGCTGGTACACCGCTGTCGCTTGCGAAATCAAAATGACGGCGCCGTGGGTGGAAACTTACAGATTAAGGGGCGGTAATATTATAATGAGATCCCTTTGGGATCAAGGGAGCGTCACCAAGGGAGCAAAATAAGACGCGCTCGTTTTCTCAGAGGCTTGCAGAAAAAGGCTTCCCAAAACAAAGTGACTGGGTTAATCTTTTTAACGTTTCCTTGGTTGGTAGATGCACCGGGGACCTGATTATAGCACTTACAACCTGGAAAAGTCAGATTTTCATGATATGTCACCTTTAAGATCATAACATGCTCCCAAGATCCATACTGGCTCGTCTACATCCGGCAGGGCTTCTAGGAACTCGGAGAATACGTTGACTTGGTTCTCATACTTGGCTAGAACTGGAATAAATGGTGACACGTTAGTGTTGTGACACAATCCTGATAAAACAACACATAGCAGCCCTTCATAATTAGGAGGACTAGCAGAGGTACTTCTGACATAAACATCTCTCACAAAAACAATGGGATGGCCTCAGATGCTAATACCATGGCTCTTGCATATAATACAACCACATATTTATATACCATGTATTTACTGGGTACTATAAGGTACTTGAATTCCATGGTACATAACATGGTATAAGTCCACAAACATGGTAATGTTTTTGTTAGTGCCAGTGCAAACATACAGAGTAATAACTCTGAATCATCTGAACAACAACGACTAGTGAAGCAGACGAACGATTTGTCTTTATTTACAAGTGAGAGATGTACAGGCCACTGAAGAACAATGAGAAAACTTGAAACTTCCTCGGTATGAATCCCTAGCAGATCTCAGTAGACTTTTATCGACGCTTTTCTAACTTAAAACATCGCCTGAACGTTGTTAGCCGAACGAATAGATAAATCGCTGATCAATTTCGTATTTTAAACCATAAATTCCCTACCTGACTCCATCCTCGGCCGTCATCGGATACAAAAACATCGCGGTGCATTGTGGGTAACGCAGTCCGTGTCTGAGTCGTTCTAATAGTCAACAGCGCCAGAAAAACTACACTGACCAGATTTTGAGGTTGAAACGCGGAAGTCTAATCTTTTTTATTTGTTTATCACAACAACATGCACTGGGGCTTGTAGTCTATTAACCCTCCATCCATATTTGTACGTCATTTAATTTCTATTTCCCCACAATAGAGGCTGAGAAAGCAGCGGATTTTATAAGATACTTTCAAGATATCACTCCGAGGTATTGATTTACCTTCTGTAGTATTACAAAGGAAGTTATTAGCTGGTGTTATTGGTTACAGTCGTGTGTTTTGTTGATTAACATACTTGCTTGACCAAGCTAGTCCGCTAGCTACAGTAGTAATCATTCGTGAAGTTTAGTTGTCATGTAATCTAAATGATATTTCCAGCCTAATTTAATAACCTTTCTGTAATAAACGTTTACAGTTTTTGAAGCTTTAACCTATGCATACATCATTCATTATAAATGCATGTTAACACAGAGATTTGAGGTGTACTTTAGATGCTGTAACTGTGTTTTTAGCCTTTTTAAGCAGTTATTTACAGTTAATTAATGGCTGTGTGGTGTGAGAAATGAATTTGTAAAAATACTGATGTTCTATTAATATGGGGGCTGCATAATGATTATGAAGAAATTAGAGAAGGAGTTTTTTAATTATAGCATTGTGATGTGTCATGTCAGCTGTTCCAAATGTGATTTTTATCTCCAGATCTCAGATATCAGGTGCAAAATGTCCTACGTCTTCATCAACGACTCCCTGCAGACCACCGTGCCACTGCTGCAGGCCTAAAAATACTGATGTTCTATTAATATGGGGGCTGCATAATGATTATGAAGAAATTAGAGAAGGAGTTTTTTAATTATAGCATTGTGATGTGTCATGTCAGCTGTTCCAAATGTGATTTTTATCTCCAGATCTCAGATATCAGGTGCAAAATGTCCTACGTCTTCATCAACGACTCCCTGCAGACCACCGTGCCACTGCTGCAGGCCTGTATCGACGGGGATCTCGCTCACACTAAACAGCTCCTGGAGTCCGGGTTCGACCCAAACACCAGGGACTGCCGCGGACGGACGGACCGGATTGCATCTGGCTGCCGCTCGGGGAAACGTGGAGATCTGCTCTTTGCTGCATAAGTTTGGTGCTGATCTGTTGGCCACTGACTCGCAGGGCAACACGGCACTGCACATGTGTGGCCATGTAGACACCATCCAGTTCCTGGTGTCCAACGGCCTCAAGATTGACATCTGGTCAGTGTCTTTATGATCTTGGGACGGGTACAATGGTACAGTGACTATATATAATGATACTGAATTACCATACTCATATACCACGGCTTTCACGTGCTATTCCATGGACAAGTCAAAAATTTCATGACACTTACATATATTTTATTTCAGAAAAATCATAACTATGAAATAACAGATGTAAGTATAGGAATTCTGCAACGGTTTTAAAATTTTTCAATGGCACAGACCCCAAAATACAATGATCACATAAAATATAAAGGTAGATAGAAAATATATTTTTTAAGAAATTAAATTAATATTTATTTTCAGCAAATTGGTCAAAAGGGACTGTACAGACATTTACGATGTTAGAAAAGAATTCATATAAATGCTGTTTTCAACATTGATAATAATCTGAAATGTTTCTTGAGCAGCAAATCCGCATATTAAAATGATTTCTGAAGATCATGTTGACACTGAAGACTGGATGCTGAAAATACAGCTTTGATCACAGGAATAAATGACACTTTACAACATATTCACATAGAAAGTTATTTTGAAATGTAATAATATTTCACAATATTTACTTGTTTGTATTTTTGTTCGAATGCGGTCTTGGTGACCATACGTTTTTTTTAACATTTAAAAAACATAAAACAATTCAATAGTGGTGTAAATGTGAAAAATAATAAATATATAAAATAATAATGTGTACGATATTAATTGGAAAGTACTCATCTCAGGATTTCTGGCCAGTCTTTAAGCATAATATCACATTCTGAAAATGATGAACATTTATTTATTGTTTTTGTATTTATTTCTTCCCACTTTCTTCACCCCTGAAGGCCCCGGACCCCAGTTTGAAAACCCCTGACTAACAGTACTCGTATTACAGGGCCAGTTCCAATGCACAGCGATGAAGATTCATGAATTAACCTTTAGTCACCACAAAACATCTGACCGCTTCATGTCCGTGCTTTTTGATCTGAACAGTAATCACAACGGAGCCACTCCGCTGGTGCTGGCCAAGAGACGCGGTGTGAATAAAGACGCGCTCCATCTGCTGGAGGGGCTGGAGGAACAGGAGGTGAAGGGCTTCAACCGCAGCTCCCATTCCAGTCTGGAGAAGATGCACATGGCTGAGAATGAAAGGTGAGATGATTGCCATTACCTACTTTATACAATCCCAATGTTTTTTTCCTTGCAGAGGTGTCTTTGAATTGGTCTTCATAAGTGTTTTTACTCATTACCGGCTGCTGTATCTCCTGCAGTGCCATGGAGAGCCACTCTCTTCTCAACCCACACCTGCATCACAGCGATGGCGTGCTGTCCAGCTTCCGCACTACATGGCAGGAGTTTGTGGAAGATCTTGGTTTCTGGCGAGTGCTCTTGCTGCTCCTCGTCATTGCTCTGCTCTCACTCGGCATTGCGTATTACGTCAGCGGAGTCTTACCTTTCGCATCGAATCAGCTGGAGCTTGTACACTAATATAAAAATGTGAAAGCTCATTAAAAACGCATTAGCATTGTTCTTACAGTTACTGATTGTGTGTAACCACACTTTAAATTGTAATCATACATTCTGTGACTGAATTTTTAAATCTTTTTGTGTATATGAATGTAAATAGACCTTTCATGTGCATCTTGTTTGTGTGTTTGGAAGGATCTTTTTATTGCCTATTCTGCACTCACTCGTGTTATCGTTTGTGTACCAGCCCACTTTTTTTATTTTATTTAAATTATTGGATTTACACATTAAAGTTTTTGTGATTGCAAAAAGGTGTTTTATATGAAGTTTAACCCTTGCACTTTAACAATGGTGTATGTGAAGTGGTTCAGGCTCATTCCTACAGTTTGGTGGATTTTATGTCCCAATGAAACAATACTTCAGATTTTACATACAATGTTAATCAACTTTAATGCCACATAGATGTACCCCTTTAACAGAAAATCATGATTAATACCTAAAAATAATAATAATAAATCACTTAACAGACAATTTCCCATGTCCCTAATCCTGTTTTCTCAACTTCTCTTTGAAACAAAGGTTACATATACAAACCCAATTCCAAAAAAGTTGGCTTTTTTGAAATCGGGTTTGTACATTTTCAAATGAGCAATTATGACTGTTAGTATGTACATTTACTTGTTCTCTTTGACGTGAATTACAAGTTATGTAAAACCATTAAAGGGGTCATATGATGCTTTTTATTCTTTTAAAGATCATTATTTTGTGTATTTGGTGTAACAGAATATGTTGACACGCTTTAATGTTCAAAAAACACACTATTTTTCAAATACTGTACATTATTGTAGGTCCTCTATGCCCCGCCTCTCTCAAACACAACAAAGCCCCTCCTTCCAACAAGCGCAGTCTGCTCTGATTGGCCAGCTGACCCAGTGCATTGTGATTGGCCGAACACTGCAAGCACTCGTCGGAAATGTAACGCCCCTTACCATAATCACGAGCTTCAGCTTTCAAAATAAATGTAAAGACCGTAAATAATGTCATTAGTTTTTGTGCATCTACTTTCGGAAGGCCAAATAAAGTGCTTTTGCTTTCGTCTAGAAACACACAGCGTCTCTCTGACATGCTGCTTCAACACTAACTGCGGTTACTGAAACCACGCCTTCTTTCTTTGCGTGCACATTTGGGCGCATTATGCTAATATTTCCACATAGTGAGGTAGATATGTGGGGGCGTGTTAGAACGAGCCGTTTTAGGGGGGCGTGGCAGAGTCTTAACTTTGATAAAGAATATCTCTTTGGTTTTGAGACTTTAGTCTTTGCAACTTCAGGGATCTTATCTATGCACAATCAGCTTCTAACACTCCAAAGAGAAAGAAGAACTTGAAATCGCATCATATGACCCCTTTAAATTAGTTTATGTCCCTTAAAGTCCACCCTCTCACTCTCATTGCTAGATGTGACACTGGAAGGAAAACAACTCCAAGCATAAAGTGAGCAATAGTCATAAACTTTTCTTTATTTTCCTCTTTTTTAGAAGATTTATCTAATAGTGTAAATAGCATTGTGTCAATATATACTGGGCATTAATATATATATATATATAAATAAATTCTTCCTAAATGTTAATCTTCTGCTTGCATGTTGTTCTTTTCTAGCTATAATGAGCTGCATTGCTTCATTGTAAAGATATCATAACAGAGTATACAGATGTCATAGAGTTTGAATGTGAAATGTGAAGTATTTGGTCAGGATAGGTTCTACTGCCCTGAACTAAACTGTGTGTTTTCTGATAGACGTTTTCTCCTTCTGATGAAATTAAAAATAATTGCATTTTTAAACATTTTCTTCAGCAAGCCTGTATGACTCTTCGTTACGCAACCTTATAATGCATTGATTGCATAAAAAATATTTTTTTTATTAGATTGCAGAAATTCATTTCTCTATAGTGGCCTAGAAATTAATAAACGTTTGTTTTCGTGACCCGCGCTGACGTAAACAGCGTGTGACGTCACCGCGTAACTCTGAAGCGAGTGCCAGTCGGTTAGCCAGCCTTCCCTTTTCACTCATCTAACTATGGTCTGAAGAGGAAACCATGAATCTCCGAGGCGTTTTTCAAGATTTCAACCCTAGGTAAGAACTGTGTGTGTTGCGTGAATGATGAAACCCAGCGCTTTGTTTTTAAATACGCTACCATTCACTTTGTTAGCTTAGCTGCTAATGTGCACCGCGCAGGCCTTTTTGGATTTGTTTTGTGTCTCAGTCAGGTCCGCCTCGTGCTCTTGACAGATGTGTCCAGCTTGTGCTCTGACCGCATGTGTGGTGTTGTTGTCGTCCTGCAGTAAGTTCCTGATCTACGCCTGCCTGCTGCTCTTCTCCGTGCTGCTGTCGCTGAGGCTGGACGGCATCATCCAGTGGAGCTACTGGGCTGTGTTTGCGCCCATCTGGCTCTGGAAGCTCATGGTCATTATTGGGGCTTCCGTGGGCACCGGGGTCTGGGCGCACAACCCGCAATACAGGTCAGACACAACTCTTCCCTGCTTATGATCTCTAATGACGCCGCTTATTATTACTGTAAAGGGGTCATATGATGCGATTTCAATTTTCCTTTCTCTTTGGAGTGTTACAAGCTCTTGGTGCATAAAGAAGATCTGTAAAGTTGCAAAGACTAAAGTCTCAAATCCAAAGAGATATTCTTTATAAAAGTTAAGAGTTTGTCACGCCTACCTAAAACAGCTCGTTCTAACACGCCCCCACATGTCTACATCACTATGTGGGAAGATTTGCATAACCGCCCAAATGTTCACGCAAAGAAAGAAGGCGTAACTTTTATTCTCGCTGTAGTATTGTTGCTGCCGCCGCCGTGTCGTGAAGACGCTGTGTGCTTCGTTGTGAAAGCGAAACTACGTTGTTTGGTCTTCCAAAAGAGGACACAACTAGAAATCAGTGGTTAAGTTGTATTTACAACACTGTTCTAGAACAGTTCAACCCAAATATTCAGATGTGTGCAGCACATTTTATGGAGGACTGTTTACTGATTCTGTGAGAGTAATGTTAGACTACAATGCCGGCTGTTCCGACTCACGTAAGTACGTTTTCATATTTAAAGGATTTGCCACTGATGATTCAAACGTGAGTTTTGAGCAGTGTAGAGTAGCACTTGTTGTTTGTCATTTCTCCGATCACAAATGCAGACATGGTTTTATGTTTACGCGGCACGATGCAACGCAACGCGTAAAAAGACAGTATAAGTCATTATAATCAGTAATTATGTCCCCACTGGATGCAACAAATGCTTCGTTTATAATGGGTTTTAATGTTTTTGTCTCGTCGCTCCGGCCGGACACGGCATCACAGTATGGTAAGGGGCGTAACATTTCCGTCACACGCTTGAGGTATCCGGCCAATCACAGCGCACTGGATAGCTGGCCAATCAGAACACACCTCGCTTTTCAGACCGATGAGCTTTGTAAAAATCGCAGAAAGGCGGAGCATAGAGGAGAAACAATAATGTACAGTATGTGGAAAATAATGTGTTTTTTTAACCTTAAACTGCATAAACACCTTTCATTACACCAAATACACCAAATAATGTTATTTTTAACAGCATCATATGACCGCTTTAAATGATCAAAATTGCTGAAAAAACCTGTCTGAAATACCTTCTGTCATCTGCTTGAAAGCTGCTGTTTAAGCAAGTAAAACACCTTTGGTAACAGTTTAGACTGGGGAGCAGAATTACCTAGTTGCTTATTAGCGTGCATGTTTCTAGAATATTGGCTGATTATTAGTACTTGTACAGCACGTATTAACCCTCCCGTAGTGTGCAAATTGACCCCAAATATTTAAATGTATCAATACATTTCTCAAATTGGCAGTAAAATTTATGTTTATTTGCTTACACTTTACCAGCTCAATATTTAAGGACAAAACACTTTTTTTGTTTGTTTTTTATGTAATACATTTTTTTACATAGAAAAATATAAAACATTGTCCTCACATCATCCAAATATTGCCGTAACATCTCACTCACAGTGTATCTTGCGGTCATTTTTCTTTGGACAGACAATGATAGTCAAATATCCTCACAAGGACAGTAAAACCTGAATTTTTTGACATTGTGGGGACTGGGGGCTGGGCGATAAAGCTAAAAAATGTATTAACGATATCATGTTTCATATCGTTCGGTATCGATAATTATTGGCATTTTGTATAACCTTTTTTAAAACAGAGCAATAGAATTTTTTTTTTTACATTTAACCACTGTATTTTTAAATTAACTCAATTTATTGAGACAAACAACAAATATTTTTTTTGTTTTAACAGTAAAAAAACTAAATTAAAATTAAACAAATATCTAATTTCTAATGTTTTAAATGCAGATTAAATGGGTTAAACTTTTGTCTTGTCTCCCGAGGCCAGAGCAAAATAATACAGCACATTAAACTGTCAACGCAAGGAAGTAACGGTCTATAAAAAAACATGCATTACGTCTAAATTAACATATACATTATATAATTGCATAAACAATTATGAACAAAACAGCATCATGTATTTATGCATTGCTTAATACAAAGAGCCGAAGTGTCAGTCACACAGACTGCATTTAAAAACATATGAGACGCAGTGAAAAGGAATAAACCTCCACAAATTCATGACGTGTTTTCTAAAAGTTTAAGCTGTTTTACCTTTGCATGGCTTTCTATACATCTCTTCTGTGAGACGCGAGTGCAGCAGTCATATTGTTCGTCTAAAAAAATGCGCTGAATATGCGTTCTGTGTGAATGGCTTGGTTTCAGTTTTAACCCGAAAAATTCAAGATCTTCTCCGCATTGAGCTTCTATATTTCTCTAATATTTTGAATGAATAACGCAGCAGTGGCGCGTCTCGTGGGCTAGACTAACAAAACATTAAAATGCAACAACGTCACTTACATCATCATCACCACATCTCGTGCTCCACTGATGACGCTCCCTGATGCACACCTAACATTGGATTGTACTATTTTTGCATTCAAATGCAGATGTTTATTTTAAATTCGACTAATATTAATTCTTTACTCTCAATCTCCTCATCACAAGCAAGCACAGCACTCTTGTTTGTGTTTGTGTGTGCTGTCTGCGTCACTCATAGCACCTGCCTAGAACATTTTTTATGTCGTTATCGAAGAAGGTGTACCATCTATAAATATCGATACCGTTTTATCGCCCAGGCCTACTCTGAATAAATGTTTTTTCTTAAATATTCTCAGTCTGAGTATATCATACTGTAGGACCCAAAAGCCTGATGTATCAAATATGACACAAAACGCAAAATTCATATGCAAGATTTTATTTTGTCTAAAGTTTCGATTTAAAAAAATTGCTATTATTTCATATGTCAGGCTTTATACGGTAAAGGACCCTGATATGCATTCTTGGTCTCATTTAGCATAATTTATGTGTACACGGAATCAAAATGTGTAATGATTTGGTTAATGTTATCCAGCCATAGATTTAGGTAAAGTCTTGGCAGCACACTAGTAAACTTCGCGAGAATGACATATCATGTTGCATTTATGACTTAAAGGGATAGTTCACCCAAAAAAGAGAACTCTGTCATCATTTACTCAACTCTCTCATTCCAAACCTGTATGAGATTCCAAACAGTTGATGGTGGCCGTTGACTTCCATAGTATTTTTAATTTTTTTCCATACTATGGAAATCAATGAGGACCAGCAGCTGTTTGGTTACCAGTATTATTCAAAATAGCTTCTTTTGTGTTCAGCAGAAGAAAGAAACTCATACAGGTTTGGAACAACATGAGGTGAGAAAATAAAAAACAGAATTTAAATTGAGGTGAGCTGTCCCTTTAAGGAAGTGTGATTTTGGCCATGTGCTTCATGCAGTAAGTTGTTGTCTTTAGGGCTGAGGGTGAGACCTGTGTGGAGTTTAAGGCCATGCTGATCGCTGTGGGGATCCACCTCCTCCTGCTCACTTTCGAGGTGCTGGTGTGTGACCGTGTGCAGCGGGGTTCACACTTCTGGCTTCTGGTCTTCATGCCGCTCTTCTTCGTCTCACCCGTCTCAGTGGCGGCGTGCGTGTGGGGATTCAGGCACGACAGATCGCTTGAGGTATCAGCCGGGATTTACAAGCACAGAGGAACACACAACCATTCTGAGTGCGGTTAACGTCAACCAAATTATGTTGAGGTTATATTTCATGCCAAAATAAAAATAAGAAATTATATCTTATGCATAAACTTTTATTTTTATTTTTTTTTGCATTGACATTAGTTTCATGACAATTTAGTTATTCCCATTTGTCGCGGTTGTTTTCATTGCTATAGTATTACACATATATTTTTAATCTGTTACTATTACTAAATACTGTACAGTTTTAACTGGATTATGGGATTACAAGACGAGATGCCGCATTTTGGCGTCTGCATCCAATTAAATTTACAGTTATTGTATAGACATAGAAAGCATATTAAACACGAGTAAAGCATCTACTTTAATGTTTCAAATAAGGTTTGTGAAAATAAAATGTCAAAATATGGGTGAAATAATGTTCTGTCATCATTCAGCGTGACAGATATATTTGTGTAAAAATTAAATGCTTATTCTGACCTATACTTAGTCAAATATATATATAAAAGAATAAGTGATCCTGCTAAATTTGATTATATTTTGTTTTACAAATCTTGCTCCTAAAACAGGCTCCATTTCCTTTATAAACAATGTTTTCTTATTTCTTTCTTCGTTTTTTTTTATATGACCTACAGTGACATTCACCCACATGATACCAAGCATATCTCCCTAAGCATGTCGATCTTTGTGTTTACAGAAATGAATCATACCTGAATGAACGCTCTTACTTTGTGTTGTTTCATCAGCTGGAGATTCTGTGCTCTGTTAATATTCTTCAGTTCATCTTCATCGCTTTGAGACTGGATAAGATCATCAGCTGGCCGTGGTTGGTAAGGACGCCAACTACACTAACTTACCTTTGCCAAATCATCAGTCACCTGCAGTTAGGCTATTATTAGCTTTGTAATCTGAGCTCTGTGGCTCGTTATGAGAGTAAGTGCCATGTCTTTTCCAGGTGGTGTGCGTGCCGCTGTGGATTCTCATGTCCTTCTTGTGTCTGGTGGTGCTCTATTACATTGTCTGGTCTGTGCTCTTCCTGCGGTCCATGGATGTCATTGCCGAGCAGCGGCGCACACACATCACCATGGCAATCAGCTGGATGACCATAGTGGTGCCCTTGCTTACCTTTGAGGTTTGATTCCAACATCGTTCAGTTTTTACTTGATTGTGTTTATGCATTAAGTAAGCTAAGGACACTGAGCATGTCTTGAGTAGAGATCAGCCGATACTGATTGTTTCAAACCAGTCTAAATACAGATTACCTTCATGTTTGTGTCCTTTACTCAATATACAGAACCAGTTTTTAATAATCGTTTTATTCATGCTTTTTTGCACATTAGTAACTAAATCATTATATACATTTAATTCAAAACGTTGGGGTCGGTAGGATTTTTTTCAATTTTGAAAGAAATCTCTTCTGCTCACCAAGGTGGCATTTATTTAATTAAATAGTAATTAATTAAAATAATACATTTTCTGTTTGTATATATTTTAAGTTGTACTTTATTCCTGTGATGCAAAGCAGAATTTTCAGCATCATTACTTCAGTCTTCAGTGTCACATGATCTTCAGAAATCATTCTAATATGTGAGCCTGCAGCACAAAAGCAGTGTTAAGTCGCTGGGGGATATTTGTAGCAATAGCCAAGATGTATAAATCTGATAAAAATTGACCTTTATGACTGGTTTTGTGGTCCAGGGTCACATGTGCTGATTTGCTGCTCAAGAAACATTTCTGATTATTATCAATGTTGAAAATTGATTGTGATTGAAAATTAAAGCAGTTGTGCTGCTTATTTTCGTGACGCATTGATAAGGATTCTTTGATGAATAGAAAATTTAAAAGAACAGCATTTATTCCAAATCTTTTGTTACATTCTAAATGGCTTTACTGTCACTTTTGATCAATTTAATGCATGCTTAATGAATGTATTAATTTCTTTTAAAAAAAATTCTTTACGACTGTATGGAGCCCACTGGTTCACTCATACATTCTAAAGAAAACTGAAATATATCGCCATAATCACAGTCCATCTGATCAGAACTATTATGAAAAATGTTTTACTTAGTTTTGATGCTAGTAACTTATGACTAACTGACCATGAGCAAAGTGTCTGCCGCAGGGACAGTATTTCAAACTTTGAAATATCACAAAGCAGAAAAAATGACAAACCGTCTTTAGGCAAAATTAGATTTCAAATTAATTTTAGATTTCAGATTCAAAATTTGCAGTAATGTTTTATGTGTAAATTTAAATGACCTGTTAATGTCTAAAATGGCATTTTTATACCATATAACAATCTCCGTCTTGTGTGCAGCAGGAGCAGCAGCTCCACTTCACTAAATGTATTTCCATTATTTGAATATGGCTATAACACGCCCGACACAGAGATTGAGAATGCTGTGTCTACGCTAAAGACACCAGTTTGGCTGCCCTGTGAAGTACAAAAATAACCTGTGGGCAGTTGACAAGACTTAGACTACCAAGATTGTCGCTTCTCGAGATATTCATCAGGTAGCATCTCATTAGAATGCATGCCTTGACACACTAATGGTCTCTACGATCTCCATAGGTTTATGATGCTTTTGGGGAAACGCCACCCAGAGCAGCTGCTGAGATCACAAATAAATATGTCAAGTTTGAAATGAATAGGGAACTGTATCTTTATTATGCTATCCTGTAATTTATCAACAAAAAACTCATTGTTTTAGTTTTGCTGGCAGTAATTCCAGCTGTTATCTGGAGCGTTGCAGAGTTTTGACAGCAATCTGTCATATTTTTTTCAGGACATGTTTTGAAACTTTCAGAATTTGTGTTGTGTTTTAGAAAACTTTATTCTGAGAAATTACAATTTGCCTTTTTCTGAGAAAAAAAAAAAATGAATGGGAAACCTACTTCTTGGTTCCCAAGGCAGCCAATTCAACCACCTGTTTAATGCTTAATTATTTTTGAGTAAACTCACAGCTATGAAGTAGTTCCAGATCTGTCAGCCACATTGCTGTTCCAGTTCTCTTCATCAAAATATTTTAGTTGAATATACTCGTATGCAATGTATCAGTTTACCGGATATTAAAGGAATAGTTCCCCCAATAGTTTACTCAATAGTAGTGTTTTGTTTATGATTGATTAATATGATCAATATAATAATTGGTCCGAATCATTATTATAATTTTTCATGTTTTGGGTGAACTATTCTTTGAAGAACGCGGTCGTTCGTTTATGCATCTGTTTTGTGAGCTCAGCATTTATAGATGCAGGGTTGACTTTCATCATCATTGTGTTGTTTTCAGATTCTTCTCGTTCACAAGCTGGATGGTCATTACAACTCCAACTACGTCCCGGTGTTTGTTCCTCTCTGGGTTTCTTTGGTGACTCTAATGGTGACGACGTTTGGCCAGAAAGGAGGCAATCACTGTACGTGACGTGTGTTACCTGCACTGCCGTTCATAAGTATGGGAAATTATTTTTTATGTTTTTTTTTTAAAGAAGCCTCTTCTGCTCATCAAGGCTGCTTTTGTTTGATCAGTAATATTGTGAAATATTATTGCAATTTAAAATAAGGGTTTGCTATTTTAATATACTTCATTTCTGTGATGCAGAGCTTAATTTTAATCTGGCATTACTGCAGTCTTCAGTGTCACGTGATCCTTCAGATATCATTCTAATATGCTGATTTATTATCAATGTTGGAAACAGTTGTGCTGCTGAATATTTTTTGGAACATGTTAAACTTTTTTTTCAGGATTCATTTAGGAATAAAAAGTTAAAAAGAACATCATTTATTTAAAATAGAAATATTTTCTAACAATATGCACTACCATTTAAAAGTTTGGGGTCTGTAAAAGTATTTTTTATTTTTAAGAAATACTTTTATTCAGCAAGGATTGCTTAAATTGATAAAAAGTTATCAAAGTAAAGACTTATATTGTTAGAAAAGATTTCTATTTTGAATAAATGCTGTTCTTTTTAACTTTTTATTCATCAAAAAACCCTGAAGTATTACGGGTTCCAAATATATATTAAGCAGCACAACAGTTTCCAGCATTGATAATAAATCAGCATATTAGAGTGATTTCTGAAGAATCATGTGACACTGAAGACTGCAGTAATAATGCTGAAAATTCTGCTTTGCATCACAGGAATAAATTATATTTAAAAGTATACTAAAATAGAAAACTGTTATTTTAAATTGCAATAATATTTCACAATGTTACTGTTTTTTTTGATCAAGTAAATGCAGCCTTGATGAGCATAATAGACTTATTTTTTTAAAAAGCTTCCCAAACTTTTGAACGGCAATATATCTGTCTTCTTGCTACTCATTCATTACATTGGCTTGACAAGAATGATTCAGAAATGTCTGCAAATAATTATTAAATAAAAATAATGACTCAAAACTGGATAACCTTCCAGTATAGTCTATAATGAATCATATCATTTAGCTTTCTAAGAACTACATGCGGTGTTTGCTGGAGCAGGCATTACTAATACTATTTTTTTTATTTGTAGTAAGTGATTTAAACAAACCCCAAACCTTAAGTGTCAAATGTTGCTGTGTAAGTCATCCCACAAATTTTGTTTCCCTCTCACTTGCATTTTCTTCCGAACATTTCTCCATCACAAATGATTAGCGCAAACCATTTTGTCATTCACTACAGCAAAACTAAATATGTTCCATATTTGTATTTAGCTGTTTGTTTTAAATGGAAAAAAAATCATGCAAAAGATGATTCTGTAAGGTATTTTCCCCTAATTTTGTTTCAGTATTGACTTGAGCTCTTCTTCTCTCATTTCCCTCTGTATCAGGGTGGTTCGGCATTCGCAAAGACTTCTGCCAGTTTCTTCTTGAACTCTTCCCCTTCTTGAGGGAGTATGGCAACATATCCTATGACCTGCACCACGAGGACTCCGAGGTGTCCGAGGAATTGCCCATCCACGAGGTGCCTAAAATCCCTCCCATGTTTCATAAGAAGACGGGTGTGGTGATCACCCAAAGTCCTGGCAAATACTTTGTGCCGCCGCCCAAACTGTGCATCGACATGCCAGACTAACATTCAAAACTCTGTCCTCGTTTGGCTGTTCGTGAACAGTATAGCACTATGCACTGCTTCGGGACGTACCATTTAAAAAGAAAAATACAATCCTACTACACAGATGCTTCTTCTGAGACTCTTAAGGAAGAACCTTTGTGTTTGAGCTTAGCTCAAATACCGGCTCCCAACCATTTTGTATACAATAGCCTTGTGTCTGTAAAATCCATAGATGGGACCTGTTGCCTTCTGGAGTGGATCATTTGAACTTTCCTGACAACTCAGTCAAAGGACTCACCGAGAGACTGTCTATCTAATCTGTAAATAAGCAAAGTGTTTTGTTTTTTTACCAAGTGTGTGTTTTCTCTGTATTTTAAATCCATGTATGGTGTAGGCATTCAGTTACTCATCCGTCGGTCTTAGCTATATCCAGCTTTGTTAACATTCGTTCTGAATCTGCAAGATATTTCTCTGTGGGAATACATGACGGTTCCTCGTTTCCACTGTGATTGCAGCCTTTTTGGTGGAAGAAACGCATTAGTGTAAAAAGCTTTATTTACATGAATCTGAAGTGGATTTCTTCATCTGCTTCCATGTGTGACCCTGGACCACAAAACCAGTCATAAGGGTCAATTTTTCGAAATTGAGATTTATACATCATCTGAAAGCTGAATAAATAAGCTTTCCATTGATGCATTAATGTTAGGATATGACAATATTTGGCCGAGATACAACTATTTGAAAATCTGGGATCTCTCCGAGAGTTATTGGGTGTGTAGTGTGTCTGTGGACGGGTGGAGATGGCTCAGTCGCCGGTAGCTGTTCAAGTTCCTGGAATGCAGGTGAGTTTGTGTGGAAAGGTAACGCCATCCTCATCCTCATCATCTTCATCATAGGCTAATCCGCATTCAGCATAAGACACTCACGATCAAACATATCCTCCTGAGAACCAGAAAAAAGTTTGATTATATATATACATTAAGGAATAAATGTATCGATTTATGTATGTATATATATTAGAGCCTGACCGATATGGGTTTTTTTGTGGCCGATACTGATATATCGGCCGATATTCTTTGTGTATATTATAGTACAGTACCAGTCAAAAAGTTTGGACACTTTCCCATTCGTGTGTCCAAACATTTGACTGGTACTATATAGAATACAGTATATACATTAACAGAATATTCAACGATGCAATATTCAGGCTGTTTTTAGCCAAACTTTGTACAAAGATGATTCTCAAC
>NW_015505989.1:273599-275974 GCF_001515645.1 Sinocyclocheilus grahami
TGTTGCTACAAATATACCCCAGAGACTTAAGACTGCTTTTGTGCTGCAGGGTCACATGTGACCGAGGCAAGCCAATGAAAACCATTAGAAGATTGATGTTGTCAATGCAGCTGTTGTTTCTCAACCCAGTGAGAGCTCTCTGGACTTTCACAATGTCACTCGAGTGTGATCGCAAGAGTGTAAAATATTCATTTCACACCCATACAGTTAGTAGGTAACCTTTATTGAAAATATAACCACTGTATATTCCCTGTAATTTGAGTTCCTTGAGTTGGCCTCTTACAGTGACAGTTTTCAGTGTTTTTTAATCCCCTTTTAATTGCTATTTAAGTGTTGACTAGTTGCCTGTCCTACACCCAAATCTGAAAACTTGTATTTTTATGTTGCATACAGTCAACCAAGACAATATGAAATATTGTCGTCTTGTTCAATGACTAGAAAGACAAATTCTCAATGCACTTTCTCAGCTGGTCTGAGTGAATAGCCATAGAAATGTGGATGTTGACCAATATTATGGTTTTATTCCCCACTGTACATACACAGTTGCCACTCTCGACGTCCAGTGTGTCCATTCCTTTGTAATACATCAAATGTTATCATGCAGAAGCTGTCTGAATCTTTTCACGTTTCAAATCCCTTTCTTTTTGAATTGCCCATTATCTTATATTTATCACATATATTAGTGTTTCCTTTTTGAATGGTGTGCTTACTAAGGCTCACACTTAAGAGTTTATTCAGGTATTCAGTATATTAACTTGCGGCTCATTCTGCCATCAGCCATGTTATGTCGTCGGTTATTCAATTATTTTACTTTAAAATATATAAATATTAACGAGCTGGGTAGATTACTTGAAATTGTAGTCCGTTACTGATTCCAAATGACAAAAAAAACTAAAATTTTATTTAGTAACGTAATGCAATCAGACTACTTTTTCATTACTGTTCGAAAAGCTAATAATTAAATCATAAAAGTGTCAAATTAATTCATTTTAAAATACCATCAATCACACTATAAAACTCAAACATTTAAATGTTTAATTAGTTTGAACCTTGCAAATGTGTTAATTATTAATATCTCATGGGTGCTTCAAGTAAATATATTAGGCAAAAGGTTTTTCAGACAAAAAAAAAAAGTTTGGGAATCCCCCACATTAAATGTAAATAAGAAATAACTTGAATTTGACCTCCGAAGTGTTTTCTCAATATTTCAACATTGCATCAACTACTGATGAACACACTCATTTGTTTGAATTATCGCTCCGTGGATTATTTAACCATGTATTATTATGCCTTTGGAAGGCTTTTGAGCACAAATTCAGGTTATTTCACATGCAATGCTGGCATTCCCCAAACCTTTTTATCATCTGAACCTCTTTCACCTAATATATTTACTTTAAGTACCCCTGAGATTTAAAAATAAATATTTTAATTATTCAGTAACACATTTGCATGTTCATGGTTCTCAAACAAATAAAATACTTAATTTTTTAAGTAAGTGTTTTATTTTGATTTATGTTATTTTAATTTTGAATTTTTATTATTTAATTAATGATTTGCTTTTCATTAAACTCATGAACCCCCAGTTTGGGAAACCTTTATAATGTAATACAGTGTTTAATGTAGGCACTTCATGTTGTAAATAACAACGAATGTAACAAATTTTCTTTTTTTTTGCATTTTTATATCGATATGGTACAAAATTGTCCCATTTAAATCAATGTGATAAACAAGTTAGATCAAAAGTAATCTAAAAGTAGTCCGATTACATTACCTAAAATGTAGTGTAACGGATTACGTTACTAACTACTGTTTTCATCGCGTGATCTACCCAGCTCTGCATATAAATACACATGAAAGCAGTAAACTGGAGATGTCCGTGCGTGCGTGCGTGCGTACGTAGCAGCGTCAGTGACGCAAGCGTCCGTGCGCGACTCCACCCAACGGCACAAAACAACTTTGCGAGCGCAGCGCGAGTCATGGTGTCAAAGAGGATCTCCTGAAGAACAAACTGCGCGAACTCTCACCAAAAGCGACTAACAAGCTGTCGACGACCGTCTGGATCTCTTATAAATTACAAAAAGTCCACTTTACGAAGGAATTATGCTTACCGAGTGTCGACTTTAAAGCTAGCAGAGCGCAGCTAGCTCAAGAGTTTGGCGCCGCGAACTTCACGAACAGTGGCTATAGTGTAAATATAGTCGTTTATATAATTTAATACGAAGTAGTGTGAGAAAAGGAACTCTTTAAGGATCTCTCCGAGAGTTATTGGGTGTGTAGTGTGTCTGTGGACGGGTGGAGATGGCTCAGTCGCCGGTAGCTGTTCAAGTTCCTGGAATGCAGGTGAGTTTGTGTGGAAAGGTAACGCCATCCTCATC
>NW_015505989.1:276862-277258 GCF_001515645.1 Sinocyclocheilus grahami
TGAATCCAGACTTAACACTGTGGCATGAAGGGTCTCAGAGAAATTCACTAAAACATAATGTCCTCTACAGAGGACAAAAGTCTGTCTGGGTCCCAGGAGGATATTGCATCTGTGCATTCGCTTCTGTCTGATCTTTAACACTTTGTGTTTTTAATAACTCCTAATATAAACGCTAACAAAAAAAGTTTAAAAAAATTGTTTATACCAAAGAAAAGCAATGTTTTTGTGCATGTACCTAATTTCCTTTCAATTCCTTTGTGCCTTTGTACATGAATGTGGTAATTATCTAGTACCATGGTAAATGTCATAGCACCGTGGCATTTTCATCTGATACCTGTGCAGTATTGTAGTAATTTAGGTATTCTTTTTGTTATGATATATTTGCATCTATTCAAG
>NW_015505989.1:277922-278196 GCF_001515645.1 Sinocyclocheilus grahami
CTCTACACTGCTCAAAACTCGCATTTGAATCGTCAGTGGCAAAATCTTTAAATATAAAAAATGTACTTACAGTCTGTGAGTCACTGTAACAGCCGGCATTGTAGTCTACTCTCCCAGAATCAGGAAACAGTCCCCCATGAAATGCGCTGCACACATCTGAATATTTGGGTTAAACTGTTCTGGAACAGTGCTGTAAATACAACTTAACCACTGATTTCTAGTTGTGTCCACTTTTGGAAGGCCAAACAAAGTATTTTCGCTTTCACAACGAAAA
>NW_015505989.1:279544-333982 GCF_001515645.1 Sinocyclocheilus grahami
GGGATCCCTTCAGCTCGAGGAGCCCTCTCGAACACCACCCTCCGCGGATCGGTAGCCCCCCCGGGATCGCCAGATCGGTCGGCGCCGGACCGCGAATTTAACCACCCGTAACTCCCGAACCCCAGGGGCTATCGACGTGGGGGTGGTCTCATTCGAAAGAGGGCCTCGAGACGTATACTCGATTCGCCTTCGAGAGGGCTCCTCGAGCTGAATGGATGCCCCGAATTTGGTGCGGATTTGCCACGCCTTTACGGAGATTTGGCCGTTCAAAGTTTCAATGGTTTTCCATAGACTTAAGCTTTAAAGTGTTTCATCCAGGTCGCCAGTAGCAAACAATGGACAAACTAAGTAATTACACCATTTCAAGCATTTGTTATATGTTCTGTAAATGCATATCGGCGGCATATTCACCAATACCGTATCGGCGACAGGCTCATATCGGCCGATAATATCGGCTAATTAGTCATTAACGTACCAGTCTGTGCACAGCGGTTTATCAGAAGGACGCAGACGGTGGAGCAGGATATAGCTCATCACTTCTGCTCCACTGGATCTAAAGCACTTCAGAGATGCCCAAAGACCAGATACAATACTACTTTTTTCCCCCAGTCCAATTGGAAGGGAAATTTAACAATACGAGCCAAGTTCAATGTCTAAGTGAAATATTTTACCACAAAACCTGTCACTGCCCATTATCTGAATTTGCAAACAAGCAAAAATGTATCATGGTATTAGAATTTTGGTAGGGCGCAATTAGGGATGCAAATTTTGGCATTCTTTTAACCGATTAACCAGTTAAAAAGGTTAACCGACAATGATCAAACATGAGGTAAATGCAGTATTTGGGGTGGGAGATACAGTGGGGCAAAAAAGTATTTAGTCAGCCAATTGTGCAAGTTCTCCCACTTAAAAAGATGAGAGAGGCCTGTAATTTTCATCATAGGTATACCTCAACTATGAGAAACAAAATGAGAAAAAAAGACCTCTTACAGAAAACGTTTGACCTCTGTCATTGCCAACAAAGGGTATATAACAAAGTATTGAGATGAAATTTTGTTATTGACCAAATACTTATTTTCCACCATAATTTGCAAATAAATTCTTTAAAAATCCTACAATGTGATTTTCTGGATTTTTTTTTCTCATTTTGTCTCTCATAGTTGAGGTACACCTATGATGAAAATTACAGGCCTCTCTCATCTTTTTAAGTGGGAGAACTTGCACAATTGGTGGCTGACTAAATACTTTTTTGCCCCACTGTATAAGCAAAAGCCGTGTTTTCATATTCTTCAATATTTGGTTGAAAACAATATCACAATATGCACGTTTTTGTAAAAACTATAAAAAGTATTTACAGACCTACTATATCACAAATTTGATTATTTCTAAGTGGTCTTGATCATTAAAAGTCAAGTCACATTTATTTATATTGTGCTTTATACAATACAGATTGTTTCAAAGCAACTTCACATCAGTAAACAGATAAATAATAACGTAAACCACATTAATTATGAAACAACTTCAATTTTAGCTGTAAAGCCGTTCTACAGAAGACAATTGTGCCATTATTTAGCTCAAGTTCATTCAGTATTGATTCAGTTCAAGGATGACTGTCAATGTTAAGTTACTGTAAAGTTAGTCATTATTCAGCTCAAGTTGTTCTCATCTGATATCATCAGTGCAGTTGAATCGATAATATTACTGGATATTAAAGGTCTTTTAAACCCAAATTGCAAAGAAATCCACTTTATAAAGTAAATATTAAAAAGGTTGCATTAAGATCTGTCCACCTTGCGTTGGCCACACAAATGTTGGTGCTTGTTTTTTTTCTTTCTGTCTTAAGGCTACAGGTGTTTCTTCTTGTCTCCGCTGGTAAAACATGGTAGTAAGTGTATCCAATAACTGATTTAACAACATTAATTCTGATGCATTATTATTTTTGTGCAGTGTCAGATTTTTTTTACCTATCATTCACACATACAAATTTCTCAGCACATATGTACAGAACACACTTTGATATTCATACCAGTACAACTACACTATTATAATTACATCATTTCAATTCAGTTTGCCTTTTGAAAAGTGAGTATTTGCTCCTTGGGTGCTAAATAGTAAAAATGTAAAAACTGTACAAATTTGAAGGCTCACCAACAGAATGAAAGCCTATTAAATAATAATGCATTATTGTATTCCTAAATGGCACTGAAAAATATTTTAAGGGGTTTTTCTGGATTTTTTTTTCTCATTTTGTCTCTCATAGTTGAGGTACACCTATGATGAAAATTACAGGCCTCTCTCATCTTTTTAAGTGGGAGAACTTGCACAATTGGTGGCTGACTAAATACTTTTTTGCCCCACTGTATAAGCAAAAGCCGTGTTTTCATATTCTTCAATATTTGGTTGAAAACAATATCACAATATGCACGTTTTTGTAAAAACTATAAAAAGTATTTACAGACCTACTATATCACAAATTTGATTATTTCTAAGTGGTCTTGATCATTAAAAGTCAAGTCACATTTATTTATATTGTGCTTTATACAATACAGATTGTTTCAAAGCAACTTCACATCAGTAAACAGATAAATAATAACGTAAACCACATTAATTATGAAACAACTTCAATTTTAGCTGTAAAGCCGCTCTACAGAAGACAATTGTGCCATTATTTAGCTCAAGTTCATTCAGTATTGATTCAGTTCAAGGATGACTGTCAATGTTGCAGAGTTAGTCATTATTCAGCTCAAGTTGTTCTCATCTGATATCATCAGTGCAGTTGAATCGATAATATTACTGGATATTAAAGGTCTTTTAAACCCAAATTGCAAAGAAATCCACTTTATAAAGTAAATATTAAAAAGGTTGCATTAAGATCTGTCCACCTTGCGTTGGCCACACAAATGTTGGTGCTTGTTTTTTTTCTTTCTGTCTTAAGGCTACAGGTGTTTCTTCTTGTCTCCGCTGGTAAAACATGGTAGTAAGTGTATCCAATAACTGATTTAACAACATTAATTCTGATGCATTATTATTTTTGTGCAGTGTCAGATTTTTTTTACCTATCATTCACACATACAAATTTCTCAGCACATATGTACAGAACACACTTTGATATTCATACCAGTACAACTACACTATTATAATTACATCATTTCAATTCAGTTTGCCTTTTGAAAAGTGAGTATTTGCTCCTTGGGTGCTAAATAGTAAAAATGTAAAAACTGTACAAATTTGAAGGCTCACCAACAGAATGAAAGCCTATTAAATAATAATGCATTATTGTATTCCTAAATGGCACTGAAAAATATTTTAAGGGGTGTCTGTGTGGACAATTTTATCCTTAAGGTCCCGAGTGCAAATTTTTTTTTTTAAGATTTATGAAAGTAAAATATTTAAATAAAAAAACAACAACACTTTTTTGACATTTATGCTGTTTGAATTAACACAGCCGAAATGAGACACACACACACAAAGATTTCCCTAAGTATGCACAACGGTTAAAACAATTTTTATAGAAACTGTTAAGAGAAAGGTTTCCATCTTATGTAAGTGCACACCATTCAGATGACTCTTCACAACACACCATTTATTTATTTTAATATGCAAAATCTTAAGTTAACACTAAACAACTGAATGCATCTTTAAATGTACTGTTTTGTCTATTTAATCTATATGTTTGCCATTGTTATTTCTGTACAAAAAATTACATTGTTTTTTAGATGAGTTTGATAAGCTTTTTCATCACAAGTTCCATCACAAGTTTGACATTTCAAACACTGTTTCTTGTTTTGGATAGTTTTTCCCAATGCTCCAATGGCAAGCATATTTTCACTGCCTGAAATTTGCTCCCTATTCCGTATGATGTGTTCCAGATTCCATATATAAGTATACAAGTCACCAACTTCAGACAGTTTGATGGTGGGATTTATCATTTGGGGGGTAGGAAGGGAAGTGTTTGAAAACAGCCGTCTGTCGATAGTTTCATGTATCAAATGTATATTACATTCCAAATGGCAAAAATGATGCTTTCGTAGAGCATTCGAAAGAGAAAAACAGAAATACCAGTGAGTGAAACCTCACACTGTCAAGCAAAGTGCACGTTTCTCACAGCGCAAATCCTGTGCAGTGAAGACCGTTGTTGCCATTGCGTTTTGCTTCAACCATGAAACATTCTGCAAGTTTATATACATATTCGACGTTATGTGTGTAACTGGCAGCATGCAGAATATGGCTCTCTAGTGCATAAGTGCCCTTGCACATATGCAGAAAAACAGCTCAGAATCGTTGAAGAGAGAATCGTGATGCATTGGAGAATCGATCCCTCCCCAACTCCTGTAAATAACCGTATTTTGATTTCATGCAGACTTTTCATGTGGACTTTAAAGCTAATAAACAGACTAAACTCAACAACAAAACTTTAAATGTTTTAAAAGACTAACTGTAAAATAGCTTTTGTGCCTCTTATATTTTAATCAGTATTGCACACAATGAAATGACTGTATATGCAATAGGTAACTGATACCAGTTAAACAGCTGCATATATTGATTCGTAGAGCTCCCCTCCCAAAGGTTTCTTGGAATATTATTGATTAACCTGATGTGGCATTGGTATTCTCTCGGTTATAAACGCTTATGAACTGCTTGTCTTCGATCTTCATTGTTCCATTGAACCTTTTATACAACTGGAGGAATATAATCAAGCAACTCCGTGTGTTTTTGGAGCACTGAAACACATTGTTTATTGAAGGAAAGTGAGAGATCTTTTATGAAGTCTGTTTCTAACTTCAGAGTGTTGAATATGAGAGATTTGTCTATTTTTATTCTATAAAGTTGCATTCCAAATATGTCATTACAGCAAATTTACCTGAGATATATTGTTAACTACTATCCAATAGGGATGTAACAATTCACTCAACTCACGATTCGATTCACGATTTTTATTTTTACAAAATGAGATTTAAGACAAATTATAAATGTGTCCTTTTATTATTGCTTGGACAAAATGCTGCATGTTTCTTTGTGAAATTGAAATATAACACTATAATAATATACTAATAGTATTTTGCTGTTTTTGATTGCTTCTATTGTCCTCATTTGTAAGTTGCTTTGGATAAAAGCATTTGCTAAATAAAATGTAAATATAATGTAAATGTAAATTACAAAACTAAATTGAAATTTTAAAACAAGCCCCAAATCAAATAAATAACGCAAATAAAATACATCTCTTCATATAAACAAACTAAGGCATTGTCTGTGCTCTTTCCATTTAAAATTAAAGGCAACCAATGCATTTTAATCATGATCCAAGCAAAGATGCTGCATACATGCAACACGAGCAGGTTTTAATCTAAATTAATTGTATAATTTCGAAATTTGAAACAAAAACAGAATGGTTTGACTTCAGTTTTATGAAAATATAAAAAAAAAAATATCTGCATGAAACCGAAACAGCAGACGAGCTGAACGAGACGCAGGTTCACTCTCTGCCAGCAGGTGGCGCTTAAAGCATTTCCTTGGTTTCCGCTGTAAACAAAGCAGCGCTGTGCTTATGAACTTCAATATGCATTATACAGAAGCATGATGAAAAAAAAATACCATCTAAACTTTTCTAAAGACAGTAAGTTCCCCTCAGACATACATTCATATAAACTCCTACCCCTAAATGAATCACGATTTGTTTTGCATCTCAACCGATTTGAATCGTCACACATTTGAATCGATTTTCAACCGGCTTTAATCATTACATCCCTACTATCCAATCTAGTCAACTCTGACTCTGTGTAACTTTTGTATTCCAGAACAGCCGAACAGACCCTGAAGAGTTGTTCACTAAACTAGAACGGATCGGGAAGGGCTCGTTCGGTGAGGTGTTCAAAGGAATCGACCGCCGCACTCAGAACGTAGTGGCCATCAAGACCATCGATCTTGAGGAAGCAGAAGATGAAATCGAAGACATCCAACAGGAGATCACCGTACTCAGCCAGTGCGATAGTCCTCATGTCACCAAATACTATGGCTCTTACCTAAAGGTATGTATTGACATTGGCTGTTTCACACATTAGCTGTAGCACATGCTAGTAGTGTTGTCACAGTAGCAAAATTTCAGTAGTGGATGCCAATACCAGTAAAATTCGGTTCTCGGTAGTGCAAAAACTATTGGAACTCTTATCTGAGACTATTTTAAAAAAAATTTTTTTAAAGAATTAAGTGTTAATTATTAATGATGATAATAATTACAAGTAAATACTACATTACAACAGCATGTAGCCTTCAAATAGTTTTTTTTAAAAGTAAACATTGCTGTAAAAAAAATTTTTCTCGTCCGTTGATTTGATGATCACTATTTCAGTCATTGCCGTTTTTGATTCAGTTCAACATTTAAATACGGATGCTACTCCTAAACTACGAAGTGTGCAGCATTAAAAAAAACCTTTTATTCAAATTGTGAATGGGTCGTATACAGCTTGTTTCATAATCAGTTCAATTCAGTGCAAGCTTACAGAGTTCTACACTATTGCAAAAGCCATATATAGATACAGTCTTATATTATATCACGACAGCCTGCCGAAATTAGTTCAGTTTAACTTGACAAATATAATGTAATGATGATAATGCTATTTAAAAAACATTATTTAAGAAATATCACACAATTTTTCATTCAAGTATATAGTAAACCTCTGTTATAGCAAGTTGATAAATAATATAAATGCAATGTTTTGTTGTGAATTAATTATTGTAAATATAAATTAAAATATTTTCATACACTTTAAAAGATTTATCAAATGGTTAAAGTTTTATGAATTAATTCGATTACCACTAGTTTTTATTTTAGATTTGTATTGTATGAAATCATTAATCCAGAAAAAAAATCCACATCCAGAAGAATTGAATTTTCCTTCAGAAAAATTCTTTAGTTTCACAAAAATTGTAAAATACGATATTGAATTTGTTAATATTACCGTTCTATTAAAATCACTTGACAGGTAGGACCATAACCAAAAAGCATTGTTTAAGTATTGTGTATAATCTTCACTTCATATTTTTAATTAAAAAAGTGAATGAAATCTTCAGTATGTGTAGTACACCAAATATTCACAGAGACATGCAGAACATGTGGACTTCATTCAAATAGCAGTGTTTTTGCGCCTTAATATTCACAGACACTAGTCCATATCACCGTTGAAGGATAAGCTCTGTGCTTTGCCCAGATGTCACACCAGAACCAAAATGTAAGAATTTCACACATATTGGTATTGTTCTAGATAAGCACCGGTTCTCTGTTCCCAGCCCCAGGTTTTTTGAGGCATGAGTAGCCTAATATTATCATATCACCTTAATGCTGTGCATTGTGTGTAACACCAGCACATGTGCCGTACACATAGTTGCCTTTGGATGAAAATTAATACAAAAGATGGCTGAGGACATGTTTTAATGGGGAGTTCTGAAGCGGTTTGTAATTTGATTTAATGCCATTGGTGACTCATGGCCAAACCCTTTGTGCTATGTCACAATACCTGTATTTCTGGAAGGCTGCCAGACAGAACATACTCTCATAGATTTTGTCTGGCCACTTTGTGTGTCTGTGTGCATCGATGGTCAGTGTTTGTTCCAACAAATGATGAAAAGGCTGCATCATTAATTATAAGGTTAAAAAAAGAACAGGGGCCTTGTGTATAAAATGTGCAGATTTTATACTAAAGGTGTGCATATGGACATGAAGTAGATTTAGATTTTGCATACACCGTTTTCAGATTTATATTGTGTGTTGGAACCTGTGCGGAATTCCCTTTATAAATCCCTTTATAAATATGCATATGATTTCCATATCCGTAGTCCCATCCATGTGATACTACCACTTAAACAGAACAAGACACTTGGAAAATACGAGTTAACAAGCCCCTCAGTGTGTGTTATTATACTGTCTGTTGTTAAGCCAGAAAAAAAACAATTTTCGACTGTAAGCATCAAAACAATAGCCTATCATATTGCAACGCATTAAAGTAGTCAATACAGCACAGTTAAGAGGATGCCAACATTTACTAAACTGGGGACTGGCTTTGACTCTTGCTGCTGATTTGAATGGCGATGCATCCCGTTTTAAGTGTCCGTTGATGGCCTTTCATTTTTAACCAGAAATGTGCACGCTGCTTTTCTGATGTTCATTGAGGTTTTCCGCGTCTTTTTCCCACGTCACTTGAAATGTGGCTGTTTTGAATTGTTGTTAACAAAGGCACGTAAAAAAAACAGTCAGTCGTAGGACTATATTCTGTCATAAATCGAATACCATTCATTCCTGAACTTTCTATCATCCGTTACTGGAAATGCAATGTCTGGTACATATATTTTTTGTGTCGATCACTGCTATTTTGAGAGTGAATCCAGCATGAACATGCAGCTCTCTTTCCGAAACTTTGCAGCATGTATGTTTGAAAAACAAAAGTTATGAGATGATTCACGAGCATGCAAAACTGCACTTAATAAAAACTCCGGCACTTTCAGCGGTGAGTGAATTCTAAAACATTTCTGATTGGCCATTAACCAAACCCTCCTCCAATGTCGCCCATGGTTATACTATTATTGAATACTGGTAGTACTGTTAAAAATTCACTGGTAACATTAAAGATTGCACCATGTAAATACAGATTTAAATGGTAATTAAAACATGAAACAATAATACTAACCATCTGGAATTTTACTGTGGAACTTTTTTTTACTTTGGAATTTTTCATCATTTACTCGCCTGACAAAAACTTGTACAAAATACAAAAGATATCTGAAGGATGTTACAACAGAAGTTTTGTACATAATTATGAAAGTCATTTCGACCCAGTACATTAATGCCCTAAAAGGTACATAAAGGTTGAGTGAAAATCCTCTAAACTGGTGTATTTTAAGTCTTCTGAATTCACTCTCAAATCAAATATTATCATTTATCAACAATATACATACAGATACTTTGTCAAATGTCTTGTGACATGCGAGAGCCACTGAGGTTAGAGGTTAGCCAATGTTTCAGGCTTTGCTGATATAGTCTTATTTGGGTCACAATTGACTTTCATATAATATGGACAGAAACAACGGATAGATTATTCAAATATTTTCTTTTGTCTTTCACAGAAGAAAGAAAGCCATACAAGTTTAGAATTATTTGAGGGTGAAAGAATTTTCATTTTTGGGAGGGGTGAACTTAAACTTTGTTCATCAAATATTTCTATTTATATAATTTAAGTAGGCCTGCTACTAATAATTTTGATAGGTTAATTATTTCTTAGTTTAATTAAATGAATAAATAAATGTTTTCTTATGTATGTATTGGGGGGGGAAAACATATCTTGGCCAGTGGTCTCATCCAAATTGAAGGCTGTATACAAGAAAAAAGAAAAACTAAAGGCAGCATAAATATAGGCTATGCTATACATTGTGCGTGAGAAAGCTTTCAAGTAAACATACATTATAATAAAAAAAAAAGTTTAAAAGCAGAAACTGCTAAGAGGTTCATTGTTCTGCTGTTGCACTCTCATTCACTCCTCTGACATATGTCATAATCCCATTATAGTTACTTATCTCATAAAAATGTGATTATTCATCAAGTATCATGCTAGCCAGTGTTTCCTGTTTCAACAACAAACAAGTCTGACAAAAAGATTTATGAAACTCAAGCTCACTTTTGAATCTGACTCACTCGGCGTATCAGAGCTATTACACAATTGATATTTTTCAGTGCTCTCCTACCTCTGAGTTCATATCTAAATGTCTTGTTTTTTCCTTCAGGGTAGTAAACTATGGATCATAATGGAATATCTGGGCGGAGGTTCAGCTCTGGACCTGGTAAGTCCTTTGACTTTATCTGTGAGCCTCCACAGCTACAGAATGCGGCTGATCGTGTGCCCTACACCCTCAACCTGTTTTGTGTTTATGTGTGTGTGCAGCTGAGAGCCGGACCCTTTGACGAATACCAGATAGCCACCATGCTGAAGGAGATTTTGAAAGGTTTGGACTACCTGCACTCTGAGAAGAAAATCCACAGGGACATAAAAGGTGTGTACGCAGAGCATTTGTCTCCATGTGAGGAATATTTGTGTCTGCTTGGTTGAGTGGGTGTGACGACTTTGTTTTTCCACTGCCGTTTGTTTTTCCACTTGTGTGAACTATATGCAGGGTGAGGTAGATTCCTGCTGGTTGGTCTGCAAATAGCTGCACTGATTGGTGCTGTCTTCAATAGTTTTGTATTCTTAATATTATAATTTTTTTTTAATTTTAATTTTTTTAATTTTTTGGAAAGGAGTAGGGCTCAACCTTAAACTTGTCATTTTTAATGTTTTGAACAGTAGTGTATATTGTTACAAAAGATATCTACTTGGAAAAACCCTGAAAAAAGTGTCACAGGTTCCAAAAAAAATGTTAAGCAGCACAACTGTTTCCAACATTGATAATAAATCAGCATTAGTGGTCGACCGATATATCGGCTGATATTTGGCATTTTTTTAAATATCGGCATCGGCCGATAAGTTTTCCTGTTTGGCCGATGCATTCATTTTATTTTGACGGCGCTGATAGCGGCAGCGCATTCTCCCTCTCGTTCGCTGTCATCGTTAACAGTTCTGTCTAAAAACAAATATAAGTCTGTCTAATAATCAGATAGAACTGTTAAACAAAGGAATTAAAATGTATACAAAAAGTATTATAACGATTGCTTTTATATTATTAGTAATAGAAAGGCAAACATGATAATACTTTCTTGTTTGCCGTCAGCATTCAGCAAATACGCATTTACATCATTTAAACAAATCTTTGAATGTCTAATAAACATCTAATTTCAAAAACCTTGCAAAGATCCAGTTATGAGATCTTGTGAAGTGTGCATTTGTATCCTGCATGATCGCATGTTCTCTGCGTGACAGTCAATCCGTGCATATTGAATGTGGATGGGAGGAGAGTGATTTAAACTCGTGATTTTAAATTATGCTGCACTTTATGCATTTGCCCACTGCCATATTCACATCATTTTCACTGTGTGCTGTATGTAAAATGAGTGTTGCCTTGACTTTATTTGAAAAATGTTTAATGCACACAAACTTCCCAGAATACTGAGTGCCCTGTTAGTTAGTGTTTACTTCCTTTTTAATTATATTTTTATTAAATATTTATTTATGAAAAATACTTTGTCATCTGAAGTATAAGTATGTTTATTCCAAGATATCGGCATCGGCTGTCAAAAAACCAATATCGGTCGACCACTAATCAGCATAGAATGATTTCTGAAGATCATATGACGCTGTGGACTGGAGTCCTGATTTGCATCCCAGGAATAAATTACATTTTTAAAGTATATTAAAATAAACCCATTTATAATAACTTCACAATATTACTGTTTTTCAGTATTTTTGATCAAATAAATGTAGCCTTGATGAGCATACGAATCTTCTTTAAAAGTATATATATATAATATATCTTACTGATCTTCAACTTTTGAATGGCAGTGTATATTTTATTGTAACTTATAGTGTTAGTAGGTTCTTAAAGAGTGTAAACACCCTTAAAAGTAGGGCTGCAAGATCATGATAAATTGACCAATCACGATTATTTTGCTCACATATATTCATGATGATTAAACACAATTGTCTATTTTAGATTTATGTATTTATTTATTTACTTTTTACATTTCATCAGAATTATTGCACTTTCACATAAACAAATCAAGAGAACGTCATTTCATGGTTTGCGTGACTTGCAGATTTATTTGCAGCAAACAGCGCAAATGGCCATGTGAAAGTAAACGGACTGGCTGTATTATACTTTAATTTGAGCTGAATATCTTAGAGATCACTGAACTCCAGCTTACCTGTTTGCCAGTTGTAATTTCTTTATCCATTTGACCCAAAACTACTATGTATAATTAAATTGTATATAAAATTATTTTATTTCGTGTCATATTTGTGCTTTTTTTTTAATGAATTTATGTAAAATTAGTTTTGAACAAAAGCTATTCGTTATGTTGGTGTATTTGTTATGAAAAAAATGTCGTTATCAAGAATAGCTTTGTTATAAAGTTGATTTTAAATTTCTTTATAGAAAATTGAGAAAAAATAAATTTTAATAAAAATAATTCTTGATAATATCTTTAAAATGAGAGAAATAATTTAGGCTATTTTACTTCAGCTATTTGACTGCAGAAAAAAACGAATAGTCCAAAACCATTTAACTTGCAATGTTAACTTATTAAATAAAATAAACACAAGAAAAAAAATCACAGCAAGATGTCTAGCTAATCAAGAAAAATATTTGACAAAATTACAAAATGAACCTTTAATAACGTTTTACAGTGAACAGCACAGGCGCATATACAATCGCTGGCGTCAGTCGCAAATATTAAACCTGTTTTAAAATTCTGTTTTTGAATTCTAAGATTATAATCTTTAGACGCCACATGCTATGCGATTTTTCTGCCGACTGCAAACAGCGACTGAGCCCTACTGGAACAGACCCGGTCTGACTGGGCATGATCCGTCTCAAGACCAAATTACATTCATAATCGGCATGACAGTCGTGTAGTGTGTTCTCGCCTTTAAAGGGGACATGAAGTGCCCTTTTTTATTATTTTGTACGGTTCTCTGAGGTCCACTTATAATGTTATCAAGATTTTTTACATCAAAGACATCATAATCTAGAAGTAATAGACTCTTTTCTGTCCTGTTTTGACCCCCTCATCAGAACGCTCTGAACGTATCTGTTTGAACGGATTTTAGACTCTGAAGTAAACGCACACTGCTATAATTGGCTAACGTTTGGCTAACAGTGATGTAGAATCGGTGGGCGGGGTTTAACAGGCAGTGATGTAGAATCGGTGTAGATGCAAGCGTTGATCTGCGGCGGAGGCGGTGTTTAGCCACACTATTACATCATAAAGTGACACATTCCACAACCTGTCGTTTTGGCAGACTGGCTTCAATATAAGCTGTTTTTAGATTAACGAGAAAGTTACAGGATGTTTTGTAGTACAATGACCTCTTATGTCAAAATAACAAGGTCATTTTGGGTTTCTCAGTTCATGACCCCTTTAAACATCTAAAATGATTTTTAGTTGTATGTTTTCTGAGAGGCGTACCTTTTTCTCTTCTCGCTTTTTGACGTCTGCTGCTTCCCCTCAGCACAAGTTCGGTATAGTTGTAAAACGCAGCATCCAGCTTTGTGAATATTCAAAGAGAATTCTCAATGGCAAGAGTCTGAACCAGTGAAATGTGATGTTCAAAACCATGCTGATGCGCATAAAGACCCATCTCTCAGATGGATACATTCATATAAACCCCCAATTCAGCATTTTTATGATTTTCTAACAATATTTTGCACGTTGTGAACAGTGTGTTTGCTCTGCCTGCTACAGTATTTTTCCTCTTTATGTCCGTCTTCAGCGTCTCTGGCCTCTGTTAACAGCCTTTTACACACTTCGTAATGTTTTTCTCACAAATGACATTTTGGAAAATAATTGCAATGTCAAAATAACAAGGTCATTTTGGGTTTCTCAGTTCATGACCCCTTTAAACATCTAAAATGATTTTTAGTTGTATGTTTTCTGAGAGGCGTACCTTTTTTTTCTTCTCGCTTTTTGACGTCTGCTGCTTCCCCTCAGCACAAGTTCGGTATAGTTGTAAAACGCAGCATCCAGCTTTGTGAATATTCATAGAGAATTCTCAATGGCAAGAGTCTGAACCAGTGAAATGTGATGTTCAAAACCATGCTGATGCGCATAAAGACCCATCTCTCAGATGGATACATTCATATAAACCCCCAATTCAGCATTTTTATGATTTTCTAACAATATTTTGCACGTTGTGAACAGTGTGTTTGCTCTGCCTGCTACAGTATTTTTCCTCTTTATGTCCGTCTTCAGCGTCTCTGGCCTCTGTTAACAGCCTTTTACACACTTCGTAATGTTTTTCTCACAAATGACATTTTGGAAAATAATTGCAGTGCAGTTTGTGTGCAAGCCCGGAACAGAGTTTGGTTGAAATAAAACAACAAATGGCCAGTTGACCAGTGCATCTGTACTCCATTGTATAAATTAAATATAGTTGTTGTTATAATTAAAAAACAAACAATCCTGCACATCTGAATTACAATTTTGCATAAATCTGTGAAGTTGTGAATGCTTATATTTGCCAGTAATTTACCCTTGAGTGGTGTGATATTGTGCTTTGTGGGATGAGCAAATGTTTAGTAGAGTACAGATGCACAGCATGTGATTTTGTGTGTTGCATTTAAAAGATCAGCCTGAATTTACACCGAATCTGCCAATCACCGATCACAAGATCATCAGCCAACAAAGATTAGAGGCTGATCGATCAGTGGATAACAGGATTTAAATTTTTGAGGGAACTATCCCTTTAAACGTCGCTGTTTCTGTCAATGTTTTCGGCCCTTCAAAACTATTTTGGCTGAAACTGAAAATTGCTGTTTTTTCAGAAAATTTTGGTTGCTGAAATTTCACAAAACTAAACAAATGCCTTGCTCTTTTTGGTTTATTCTCAAAATAATTGTATCATGGCAAGCTCAAAATGTGTTCCGCTTTGTGAAGTTTTGTTTTGCTCTCAGGCTGATATTTGGTCTCTTGGGATCACTGCCATTGAGTTGGCCAAGGGCGAGCCCCCGAACTCAGACATGCACCCCATGAGAGTGCTCTTCCACATCCCCAAGAACACACCACCCACCCTCAACGGAGACTTCTCCAAGACTTTCAGAGAGTTTGTGGACTCCTGTCTCAACAAAGACCCTGTATTTGTAAGCACCGTTTGCAAGCATTCCTTTCTCATATATGTGTGTTACACTTATACTGAAGTTGTCACAAAAGCTTCGATATATGAGGACAAAAAGGGCCCTGTATTGAGCTTATTAATATAGTTATGCAGTATCACACAAGCAAGTGTACTGTTTTTCCAGAATATTGTCAATATTGTGTATTTTTGCTCTGTCGCCATTGAAAATGGTTCTAAACGAAGCCATAACTGAACCATTATGCATCTCTGATCAACATGCAGTGTTGGATCAACGATTCAGTGAATCATTCTTTAAGACATTCACTTGTTTCGTTCCTGAGTGTATCATTGCATTTAAAAAAAAAAAGCATTATTTATACAATTGTAATTGCTATATACATCTAAATCAATTTTGTTGATACTGATTTCATTCAATTGGTAACAGCCTATAGTGTATTATTCTGATTGAATTTGATTTAATGTAAGAATATGTATGCTTTGAATAGGGAAAGACCGAATGCTTCTATTTAGGTAAAATGCCCATGGAAATAAATTTAAGGTGGAAAATGTATATTATAATGTGCATTAAGTGTAGTTTGCATTCTCTGTGTGAACGGCACCTGCAGAGCTCGATTGGTATAATACTGCCAGTGAGTGCCACATCTGAGCCGCTCTGGTTGTTCCACAAGTGACTTTCACATGTAAGAGTATTTAGTACTGTGCCGTTCTGAAAAGTATTTTGAAGCGTGGGTACCACAATACTACTGGTGCACCGCTATACTGTGCAGCACTAACATGTACTGATGTGTTTGAAAAGTGATAAAGGTAATAAAGTGTCACCATTTAATTTTCTCAGAGGCCAACAGCAAAGGAACTCCTGAAGCACAAATTCATCGTTAAATATGCCAAGAAGACATCCTACCTCGCCGAGCTCATTGACCGACTGAAGCGCTGGAAAGCCGAGGGTCACAGCGATGGAGAATCGAGTTCTGACTCTGACTCGTAAGCATGCGGCGAACACAAATGCATTTACCCTAAATTATCATTAACAGAGGCTTGAGTTGACAAATCAGTATACATTTCAGGAGAAACCCTTCCATTGCACCTGTTTGCTTTTCTGGAAACAAAACACATACTGCTTTCTAAAAAAGTGTTTGAACAGGAATTCTGTCCCTAACCAGCTTGAGTTAACATGTAAAGGGCTAATTCACATCAATTTTACTGTGGAATACAAAAGGTAGATGTTGAAGAATGTTAAAGGGGTCATATGATGCGAAGTTTTCCTTTCTCTTTGGAGTGTTACAAGCTGTTCGTGAATAGATAAGATCCCTAAAGTTGCAAAGACTTAAGTCTCAAACCCAAAGAGATATTCTTTATAAAAGTTAAGACTCGTCCACGCCCTCTTAAAACGCCTCATTTAAACATGCCCCCACATATCTACGTCACTGTGTGGGAAGATTTGCATAACGCCGCCCAAATGTTCACGCAAAGAAAGAAGCCGTAACTTTGATTCTCGCTGTAGTGAAAGCGAAACTACTTTGTTTGGTCTTCCAAAAGAGGACACGACTAGAAATCATTTGTTAAGTTGTATTTACAGCACTGTTCCAGAACAGTTCAACCCAAATATTCGTGTGTGTGCAATGCATTTTATGGAGGACTGTTTCCTGAGCCTACAATGCCGGCTGTTCTGACTCACAACCTATAAGTATGTTTTTATATTTAAAGAATTTGCCACTGACGATTCAAACACGAGTTTGAGCAGTGTAGATTAGCGCTTGTTGTTTGTCATTTCTCCGATCACAAATGCAGACATGGTTTTATGTTTATGCAGCGCGATGCAACGCGTAAAAAGACAGTATAAGTCATTATAATCCGTAATTATGTCCCCACTGGATGCAACAAGTTCCTCGTTTGTAATGGTTTTTTTTGTTTTTGTCTCGTCGCTCTGGGACAGCATCACATTATGGTGAGGGGCGTAACATTTCCGTCACACGCTTGAGGTATTCGGCCAATCACAACACACTGGATAGCTGGCCAATCAGAGCACACCTCGCTTTTCAGAACGAGGAGCTTTGTAAAAATCGACGCGTTTCAGAAAGGCAGAGCATAGAGGAGAAACAATAATGTACAGTATGTGGAAAATAATGTGTTTTTTTTAACCTGAACCGCATAAAGACATTGCATTACATCAAATACACAAAATAATGTTATGTAATCATAGGACCCCTTTAATGCAGCTGTTATCATACAGTGAAAGCATACAGTGACCAAGATCTGTCAAGTTTCCAAGTCAGTGCAGCCCACATGACAGTCTGAAATTTAAGTCTGTTCTTGGCTGAAAATGTTCCCCTCTGCAATTAACACTTCAGAAAACAAATTAGCTTCCCCCCCCCCCCACTTAAATTCTTCCAATATTCAACTTGTATTTGAATTCTGAAGAGTGAAGAATATTTCAGTTAGGGGAAAAATCACTGAACACCAGTTTTTTTTAAAACAACAGTCCACAAGAGGGCGCAATGAATAAATCCAAGCCAAACAGCACCATGTTATGTTGTTTATTTCAGAGAACAAATCTGGCTGTTAACAGAAATTTATTTTGTTTTCAATTAAACTGCATATGTTCTCCGGATCATTCCAGTCATTTTAGACAGTTTTTTTCACACTTGATACCTTCACGGTTTTTATTAAATAATATTTTTAGATTTTTTTTTTTGTTTTGTTTATAAATTTTGGGGGGGATTTAGTGATACTATGCAATATGTATACAATTTTTATGAGCTATTTTTTTCATATTTCCCATTTATTTCCTATGTCTGTCATTTTTGACCGCGAAGGTACCAAGTGTTACTTTTTATTATTCGACCCTTTAACATATCCGAATCATGTCCACAATTTTTCAATGAAGGGAAAAATTGTAAAACATTTTTCGGTGAAAAGTGACCGAAGAGGCCCAGAGGGTTAAAAGTCTTTCTCTTTCTTTCTGATATGTATTTTAAACTGATCAAACTACACGTACACAGCGAGTTGAAAATCTCAGTGGATTCTTCATGTGTGCCTAACAGGGAGTCCAGCAGTAAGGACAATGAGTCGTCTCCTGAGTGGTCCTTCACCACTGTCCGTAAGAAGAAGCCGGAAAAGAAGCAGCCCAATGGAATGGTGAGTTCTGAATGATGATTTGGATATTCAATGATGAAATTCTGTACCTGATTATTGAGAACAAGTTTGTGTTTCTGATCTCCTTCCTTCAGGATGAAGAACTGCAGAAGAAGTCAGGCAGTTTAACCACCGTCATGGCTCCTGTTTTTTCAGAGGTAGGGGAGCTAGTCTTCTCATATGCTCCTGTTTGGGGAGCTGAACAGAAATTAAAATGCCATTCAGAATTTGACCGGAAATCAGTCTAGTTATGTAGCCGCAAAAACAAAAGTGGGATTGACTGTGTATCAGAACGTGAGCTTTTTGTTGTAGCTGAAATCGCAGCACAGAGACGATGACGTGACGAGAGGAGTTCTCGAGCAGCTGGAGAAGAGCCTGCATGTGGCTGAGGACATCTGTCCTGGGGTCACAGACAGGATGATCACTCATATCCTGGAGAGGGTGCAGAGGTCAGACGCACTACATACATGTTTCTGATGACAGGCAAAGGCTTTAATTTAAGATTTATAATTTAATTTAGTTTCTTCATCAAATTTAGAGAAATGTAGCATTGCATCGCTGTCTCAGCAATGGATGCTCTGCAGTGAATGGGTGCCATCAGAATGAGAGTCCAAACAGCTGATAAAAACATCACAATAATCCACAAGTAACCCACACCACTCCAGTCCATCAGTTATCATCTCGAGGAGCCAAAAGCTGCGTGTTTGTAAGAAACTAATCCATCGAGTCTGAACTTTTTACCGTTGTTTCTGTCCAAAATACGAGTCCTCTATCCATAACAATGCTTCCTCCAGTGGAAAAGGTCATGTCATTTGAATCGGGAGAGAAATCTGCACAGATCAAGCACGGTTTAACACTTCTAAACAAATGAGTGGATTTTGATGTGAGAGACAACAGGGGATGGACCTTTTCACCGGAGGAAGAGTCATTATGGATTATTTAGGCCAGAAGCAACTGTCTGAATTTGAAGATGTCTTAATGAATTTGTTTCTTACAAACACGTAGCTTTTGGCTGCACAAGATGTTAACTGATGGACTGGATTATTTTTTTTATCAGCTTTTTGGACACTCATTCTGACGGCACCCATTCACTGCAGAGGATCCTTTGCTGAGCAAGTGATGCAATCCTATTCCTATTGAAGTTACAAAAGTGATTCACTTAAGATTTTATCTCTTTTATTGTTTGATTAACATTAATGACACCGAAAGCAGCCGGTTAATTAGGCTGCTGTCACTTTAAGACCGAATGCACAGATCTAATATACTGATACACATGTGTTTTCTTTCGCAACTGTTTGTGTTCAATTGAGACACAAACGACTGTGTTTATAGACGGGCATTTTGATACATAAGTGTGTGTGTGTGTATAAGACCGTTCAAGCCCAATAAGGCGCCAGTTCAGAGCTCAGTCTGGTACTCACACGGTATGTGAGATGCGGCTTTGTCTGCCACCTGCTTGACTGATGAACAATGCTGATGATTTCAGCATCAGGTATCTGTGTCGTTCATGATCAGATCTTTCTCCTCATCTTTCCTCTGTAGGTTCTCTATGAGTTAGTGCTACATTGGGTCGCTGGGAACACACCACCCTTCTGCTGTCAGGCCTGATGACTGCACCTTAACACACTCACACATGTACAGAGACGGGAGGGACGCGGGGGCGCGCACATACTATCTTATCATAACCAAAAGGAATTCTTTTTTTTTTTTTGTCCCAAAGAATGGAAATATATATAAATATAGTGTGTGTTCAACTGTATTTATACAATTTTGCCACATGCTTTTATATTAGTCTTCTGCTGGTGCCCAAGGATGTGTGTTACTGTTATTTTATTCCACATTTTACTTTGAAAGTCACAAAATATCCTTACCGGTTAAGTACATCTGCTCTAGAGAGCATTAGGAAAATCTTTTGATTCACGTATATTTATATGTATTTGATGTCCCAATCCATTACTTTATTTTAAACTATGATCAATAATATATACGTTTGTGAGATTAACAGTGTCTTTTTGTTCGTCTTGGTTTGGGATTTCTTTGTTTCTCTCGACACACTGTTAACTGTAGCATTACAGAACTGCTGTATGGGATTACATGCATATCATATCAGTCGAAATGAATAGAAATACCTCATTTAAGCAATCAAAAAAAGAAAGACAGCTGGTTAATAAAGATCGATAAAATTTAAACTGCTTGGAAAATGAGAGGAATTTTGCTGTGCAAAAGCTACCTCCACTTCTGGCCCATTACAATAGGAAATTTAATTTTTATTCTTTTTTTTTAAAATTTTTTTTTTATTGGCACGGTAATTAAATTTCTAGACCTTTGTGTTTGCCCTTGATTTCTCAGCAACGCCCTCTTTTTACAGTCTTGTTTTTGAGTTAATATTTTTATACAAGAGTAGAATTATACTGTATTTTTGAAGGAAATATGCACTTGCGCACACTTTGTACGGGGTGGGCCTGTTTTGTGTTGTAATTTCAGGGCTCTCTTGCTCCAAAGACATTCCACTTTGAGTAGATCTCAAGGCAGCCTGCTTCTGTAACCAATGGGGGAATTTCTACACGCAAACTGATGCATTTAAGCTACCCGAAATGACAGCAAGTGATTCGAGTCCATACTAGGCAGCCGTATAGAATTCAAGCTCAATGCAAACTCCCTGTGATGAGGGATTTCTTTTCTTTTTTGCCAAGAGGGTGCCATTGCTGGTGCGGTGGTCATATGTCATATTTGCTCCAGTTGGCTTGGAGAGACTGTGCCAACGTTGCATCCCATTGTGCCTAAAGCTCACCTTTTTAATGTATATGATGTTATTGTCTTCTCAAACCGCTTTAAAACGAAGTTTCACACATGTTGCCAGACTGCTGGAAGATTTTAGAGCAATAAAGGTGTTTAGTGGATTTGTATATTTCTTTATAGCAATGTAGATGCAGAAGCTAGGTTTTGTACATTTCTTCACCAGAGCTTTTGTAAATTTAAGACGCCAGACAGAAATCTTTCTAGGTTGTATCATATAGATGCTGTTCTCTTCATTTTTGGACTGTAACTGTTACAGATACATTTTTGTTTGGTGTGGCAAATAAAGATTTAAGTTATGTCATTTCAGTGTGACTATTTTGTTTTTAAACCGCTTGATAAAGGTCCAGACTTATTGCACGTTTTAGTAGGCCGTTCACTCAGAACGCATCTTTGCATCTAAAAACATGAGATGCAGTACTCGGGAGTGTTTTTTTTTTTTTTTTTTAAAGAAAAGGCCAGCACAAAACGCGAGGGTCTCGACACACTTTTGAGACGTGATGCAATAACAAAAATAACAATAACGCACTTCTACACTATTAATGCACTATGTACTCAATCATGTTGTGTATGTGATTAAAGCTGCGACAGTTGAGTGCATTAAAGTTGAAATTCTTTAAACTTGACATGGCATCTTAAAAACGCACGACTTAAAAAGACACGAGCGCAACGGTCATACATGTTCATCTAGTGCAAGGGTGTCAAACTCGATTCCTGGAGGACCGGAGCTCTGCAGAGTTTTGTTCCAACCCTGCTCCAACACGCATACCATGTAGTTTTCATATAAGCCTGAAGGACTTGATTAGCTGGATCAGGTGTGTTTAATTAGGGTTAAAGCTAAACTCTGCAGGGCTCCGGCCCTCCAGGAATTGAGTTTGACAGCCCTGGTCTAGTGCATGCTTACATAGAAAAACAATGGAAAAGTAGCGCATTGGAAAAAACGCATTCTGTGTGAACGGCCCCTTGTTGACATTATGAAAAAAAACAATTAAATCACACAGTATGTTCAATATAGGCTACCCATGTTTTTATGCTGCAAACACGCAGAGTTGTAACTGGTGGATCGACAAGAAGATAATGCATTATAAAGATCTAAACCATTAAGACAGTAAAATATATTTAATTTAATTCTTGATAATTGTTTAAATTAATATAATAATTGATACTTTTATCATCATCTTATAAGACTTTTTTGTGTCTGAACTGTAAATCAGTCATTTTACAGTTTAATATGTTACCAGACATTGCCCTCCCCCACTCATATGGTATCAATTTTATTTGTGCAGGTCTTAAGAAGTCTTAAATTTGAGCTTAAAAATCCTGCAGATACCCTGTTCATGGTTGTGGTCTTTCTAGCAAACATACAGTTGCGCTACAGGACATACATCTCCGAAGAACTGACATTTTGTGTATTTTTCATAATTAAATCAGCACAATGGTGGACTTAACCCTATAAAGACTACTGTATCACATTTGATACGCAAATTTCTAAGGCCTCTCAATGATCAAAACTTTGCTGATAATCCTGCTGTTCACAGTCTTCTACCTGCCTTCTGTCATTTGATTGATAGTTTAGACGACTTGGCAAATAAAAGACCTTTTAGTATAATTATACAAATATCCATCTTCAGCTCGTGCTTCATGTGTCTTTTTGCTGTGATATCTTTACTGATTTTTATAAAGTAAACATAAGAATAACTTTGATATTGTTAGTAATATTTCAAGATGATAAACCGCTTGATAAAGGTCCAGACTTATTGCACGTTTTAGTAGGCCGTTCACTCAGAACGCATCTTTGCATCTAAAAACATGAGATGCAGTACTCGGGAGTGTTTTTTTTTTTTTTTTTTAAAGAAAAGGCCAGCACAAAACGCGAGGGTCTCGACACACTTTTGAGACGTGATGCAATAACAAAAATAACAATAACGCACTTCTACACTATTAATGCACTATGTACTCAATCATGTTGTGTATGTGATTAAAGCTGCGACAGTTGAGTGCATTAAAGTTGAAATTCTTTAAACTTGACATGGCATCTTAAAAACGCACGACTTAAAAAGACACGAGCGCAACGGTCATACATGTTCATCTAGTGCAAGGGTGTCAAACTCGATTCCTGGAGGACCGGAGCTCTGCAGAGTTTTGTTCCAACCCTGCTCCAACACGCATACCATGTAGTTTTCATATAAGCCTGAAGGACTTGATTAGCTGGATCAGGTGTGTTTAATTAGGGTTAAAGCTAAACTCTGCAGGGCTCCGGCCCTCCAGGAATTGAGTTTGACAGCCCTGGTCTAGTGCATGCTTACATAGAAAAACAATGGAAAAGTAGCGCATTGGAAAAAACGCATTCTGTGTGAACGGCCCCTTGTTGACATTATGAAAAAAAACAATTAAATCACACAGTATGTTCAATATAGGCTACCCATGTTTTTATGCTGCAAACACGCAGAGTTGTAACTGGTGGATCGACAAGAAGATAATGCATTATAAAGATCTAAACCATTAAGACAGTAAAATATATTTAATTTAATTCTTGATAATTGTTTAAATTAATATAATAATTGATACTTTTATCATCATCTTATAAGACTTTTTTGTGTCTGAACTGTAAATCAGTCATTTTACAGTTTAATATGTTACCAGACATTGCCCTCCCCCACTCATATGGTATCAATTTTATTTGTGCAGGTCTTAAGAAGTCTTAAATTTGAGCTTAAAAATCCTGCAGATACCCTGTTCATGGTTGTGGTCTTTCTAGCAAACATACAGTTGCGCTACAGGACATACATCTCCGAAGAACTGACATTTTGTGTATTTTTCATAATTAAATCAGCACAATGGTGGACTTAACCCTATAAAGACTACTGTATCACATTTGATACGCAAATTTCTAAGGCCTCTCAATGATCAAAACTTTGCTGATAATCCTGCTGTTCACAGTCTTCTACCTGCCTTCTGTCATTTGATTGATAGTTTAGACGACTTGGCAAATAAAAGACCTTTTAGTATAATTATACAAATATCCATCTTCAGCTCGTGCTTCATGTGTCTTTTTGCTGTGATATCTTTACTGATTTTTATAAAGTAAACATAAGAATAACTTTGATATTGTTAGTAATATTTCAAGATGAACACTTACTGGACTGAAGCAGCTTTGCTTTACTTGATTATCCAGACATCTTTTTTTTTAGAGAAATCAGTGAGTCTCAAATATGATCATCAGGCTTTTGAGGAACGTTTATTTTTTTGTTCATCTCTCAATCATCATTGGATTGTATTGCATTATATGTTTTGATCATCAAACTAACCATTAAATATCATCTTACTAAGACCTGTTATTGGAGATATAGAGTGACAGCTGATATTTATATAATTTTATGTCAGAATTTCATCACCTTTTGGTCATATTCACTACTGTGCAAAAGTCTTAGGCCATTAGTATTTTCACTAACAAAAAAATTAGATTTTTCTGACATTTCATATGCGGTTATGATGCTTTTGGCTACTGAATGAGTTTACAGTTTTATTCTCAGGACTTGTGTTTGGCTTTAACAGCTGTCGCAGATGTGCCTTCATTACTAAATGAACGCTCCTCCTCTTCGTCCAGCTGTAAGCTTCCGGAGGAAATGCGCATGCGCGCCAGAGGCGTGGAGCGCACCAGTCTGCTGATCCCAGGACAGTAGAACGAACACATCACGTCTGGATCCGAGTCGCTGTGGCTCAGTTCTGACATGCTGCCGTCTGTCGGTCGTGCTGAATGCAGCGGCAGGTATGTCGGCCGCGTGAGGCCTTCCCGTCGAGACAGGTGAGGATAGTGACCCAGCGGGCGAAACTCTGCCGGCTGACACAACATCTTGATGTCGGACTGGCTGTATGACCGGCGAGGAAGTCCCGTTTGGTAGCTGCAGTCGTCACTGAAGTGGCCTAACTCTTCCTGATCTCTGTCTCCAAAGCTTCCCGCTACGTAAAACCCAGGTGCTGCTCCGAGCACCGGAGGCCATCCTATCCCGGCGTACCGTTGCCAATGTGTAAGCACCGGGGAGGCGTACGCGGATCCGGAGAAGCTCGCAGAGCGCAAGGCGTCGTCCAGGAAGCATGCCGTCACCGGCAACATCTCATGAGCCCTGTGGCTGCAACACGGCAGCAGGACCGGAGTGCAGGAGTGATCCAGAGCGAACGACGGGCACACGGGCACCAGCGGATGCAGGCAAGCGTGAGGGTGGTTTGGGTAAAGCAGCACCAGCTGGCGTCTGTTCAAACGGCATCTACACCAGGCTCTCCGGTTGTTCCTGTGCTCCCGCTGTGCACTGGGCCCTGCGTCCACCTCAGAGCAGAAGGGCCGAAGGGAAGACGCCTGAGAGTCCTCCGGCTCAGAGGAGACGAGAACCTCCACAGCCGACTGACTGCGCATGCCGCTTCCGGCGTGAGGAAAACCACACGACTGCTGCTCGTATGCCTGCAACACACACACACGGTTCAGTCAACGCAAACAACCTCTGTTCCGTCAACTATAACAATAATGACTCATTGACAAAAATAATTACACTGCAACATATTACTGCACTAACTAGAAATCAATTGATTCAAATCCAATTCCAAGATGACTTAAAACAAGTGCAGATTTCTAAGGGGCCGTTCACACAGAACACGTCTTTCCGTCTTCAGTTTACTTGATTATCCATCCTAAAAATATACTGGCTGTACCTGCTTGGAAACATCAGTCAGTAAGTCAGGCGAGGATCTGCATTGTCGTGTATCATAGTAGTCTCTACAGTACTTCCTGAAGGAAACAGAACAACTCAGTATTTTAACATATGGTACATATCTTTCACGGAAATATGAGCTATTTTGAACCGTTTCTAGTCATTTCCCACCTCTGAAAAGGTAAGTTGTTCTTCTCAGATTTCTTCGCAAAGTCCAAAAGCTGCTTTTGAGTTCTTCCACTGTTGGTATATATATATATATATATATACTGATCAGTCTGACGGGGATCCATAGATAAAAGTAAAAAACACCAGACAAGCAGCAGCACTGATATTTCAATGTAAATATCAAAAGAACTGGTCATAGTTGTAACGTAATTTATGGGTCGTTCCTTTTGGTTTAAAGTAACTTTGTGTAATCATGATAGGGAGATCATTTGCTAAATGGGTCACACTTTATTTTAAGGTCCAATTCTCACTATTAACAAACCATTAATTACGACTTTTGCCTCAATAAATTAATAGTTAGTAAGGTTGTTGTTAAGTTTAGGTATTGGGTAGGATTAGGGATGTAGAATATGGTCATGTAGAATATGTACTTTATAAGTACTAATAAACAGCCAATATGTTAATAATAGCTGTTTCCTGGCTTCCATGGCTGTAATACGCGGAGTTTTCCACCAACTGGCAACCCGGGGTGCCGAAATCCTATTGGTTAAATTGGCAGTGGGCGGAGTCACAGACTAAAACAAAACCCAACATTCCGACACGGAACACACATTTCAAAGCAGAATAAACGGCTGTAGCATTGTTTTTCAGAGAATGTTAGCATGTTTCCTAAATATCTGCAGACGACGGTATTTTATGCTTCAGTGCAGCCAAAATATTACATACATACTAAAGTACTTAAAGATCACGATCTTTACTGGGAACACAAAAGAGATACAGAATAGCAGCAATGAATATTGTTGCGTACTCTTCTACACCAATTCTGACATAAATTTTCACTGAATTTTGCCTTTGCAGGGCAGCACACCAAAACAACATTAAATAGCGTTATTCTGTAGTACTGTATTGTTTTTGACAGTGTCCGTCTACCTGTATCTAAAGCAAGATCCCTTGCTGTAGAGGAGTGATTTTTGCTTGCCCTTCGGTTCCTCAGAAAGACGGAAGAAGGCATGGTATTCCACACACGTCTTCCAGAAGGCCTTGCAGACGTCTCGACTGGCCATGGCAAACTCGACGGTGTCCTTACGAGACTCCTGAACAGACACAATGACGCAAAACCATTTTTCAGATTTGTTCCTCATGCCACATAAACAAGGGCCATGGATATTTATCCATGATATTTTCCAGTACGAAATGCCATTCTTTGGAGGATGAGCAAAAATAATTACCGCAATTGTTGCATGAAGTTTTATCAAAAAGTGTTTTCTCTTGAAGCTGAGTTTGCGAATATTGGCCCAGCTGAAAGTGTTTATTTTAGTATTTCCCTAAAATAAAAAGACAAAAGATAGCAGTGTTAAAGCTGCTAATGCTTAACCTGGCTTAATCATGAATGACACAGTCCCTACCTGAAAAACCAGCACTCCAGAGTGAGTGACGGCTAAATTGATTCTCATGTCTTCTCCATCGCTGGCGGCGTGAGGCCGGATGCCGTACATGTCCAGCTTACGAGCCACTTCAAGCAACTGACCGTCCGCTTCGGCTGGGGATTGACCTCTACAGCACAGAGAAAACACATCCGGGGTGTTTTACTGAGTCTTTGTGTTGTTTTTAAGTCTGCATCTGTGACAAACGATCCATGATCCTTCAGAAATCATTAAAAACATTTCATCTTATTGTCAGTGTTGACATGTGTTTGCTGCTTAATGTTTTGGTCACACTTTAGTTTAGTGACCAATTCTCACTGTTAACAGTTGCTTATTAGCATGCATATTACCAACATTTTGGCTGTTTATTGATACTTATAAAGCACATATTAATGTCTTATTCTGCATGAGCATATTTTAGATCTCTTAATCCAACACTATACCTAAACTAACAACTAGATTACTAATTATTATTAAGCAGTAATTAGGAGTTTATTGAAGCAAAAGTCTTAGTTAATCGTGAGAATTGCACCTCAAACTAAAGTGTGACCAACATTTTTGTAGAAACCGTTCAAAAGTTTGGGGCACGATTTAAAAAAAACACACAGAAACGAATGCTTTTATTTGCATTCAACTGATCAAAAGTGACCGTAAAAAAATTATAATATTACGAAAGATTAAAAACTGTCCTTTTGAACTATTCATCAGAAGAATCCTTTTATATGGATATTTAGAAATAAACTTAAAATGTTGTTTCTATAAAAATAGTTAATTTAAAAATATAGTCCATTTTAACAGAAAAAATATATATATTTTCAGAACCAAGATATCAAACTTTTTATTTCAAGGCGACATTTCTCATTTTAATTTAGTGTAAAATGTTCTAAAATTATGTACTAAAATTACTAAAACACTGAAATGTCTATATACCAAAAAAATTTTATTAAACTGAAAACTGAAATTATAAAAATACAAACTATATTTTGTACATTCAAAATATAAATAAAAACCATAATGGTATCTCAATGACACAAAAAAAAACAACAACAAAAAACACTGACCCAAACCATAAACATAACTGACAAATCCCTTTCTCATATTTATTACACAGTAACACTCATAATCGTGACATGTTTTACTTTATTTCATAATATTGATTTAAAAAAAATAACTGCCACAATGATGTCGGAACTCAAGCCCAAAGTATTCACTTTCCACAAGTTTTAGGTGTCTGCATACTGCATTGAAGAAATCCTTTCCCAGCACCCTTTGCTATAAAAAAATCAAAACCAAGTCTTTTGGTCAGAAACTCAAGCGTGCACAGAAAAATTGGGATGCTGACATACATTTTCTCTTGCAAACCCTTAAGCCAAACTGTCCTGGTATTCTAGACCACTCACCAGAAAGACACACACACACACACACACACACTTGCATGACTTATTGTCCAACGTCCCACTCAAAAGATGCAATAAATGCCCCTCAGCATATATGGCATAAAATAAGAAGCAATAATGGAGTTATCCTGCATGCTTTTGGAAAATGTGAAGAAAACGACTTTAAAGCTGTCTTTAAATCATTCTCAGATGTGGTGGCGCAAACTTTTATTAAAGCCGAATTATCTCACCTCCATTTCAAAAGCATGCTCGCTATCATCCAGAAAGATGACTCGAAGAGCAAGCAAGCTGTCTTTCTGCGGCTTTCGTGTGTTTTCAGATTTGAAGAGCTCAGGTTGCTTTCTTCTGCAGCTCATACTCATGTCGCCCTTATGAATCAACACCCTAAAAACTCAGCACACGAGAGAACAATTAGTAAAACACATTTAGAGTTGGCTTCATTTTCAAGGCATAAACCTTCAATAATAAGCCATTAACAAACATTTCATAAAGATTTACAGATTAGCTGCATATATTATACCTTATTAATAAATATCAGTAAGATATTACACGCATGTTAAGTATATATCAATAAACATAAGTGTTATTACTAAAAGTTATTAAAAGAATACATTTTACAGTGAAATATCAGAACTTTGAACCTAATGTAATGCTACTGTGAAATGTAATAAATCAGGCATCTCGTTTGGCATCTTTATACATCATTCCATAAATGTAAAACTTGATGTGCAATCTTTTTACATGAAGGTCAGATATTTGGTATCACTGCTGCACGATGAAATGCATGCTCAGTCTTTAATAAGCAAATATTTTAAAAAGCAATGTATGTGTACTTACGTTTTTCTGATGCCATGATATGACTTTGTGCCTATGGTCCTCTCTCAAATCAAATAAAGGATGTGCGTCCTTCGACCAATCCGCCTGCGCAGCTGCAGCACAAAAACAAGCTTACAGCACAGAAATAGACTGCGTCTTCTCCTTCATTGTTGCAGGTTTTTGCAACCAGTTCATTATGTAAGAAGGGATGCTGTGCTTTTCTTTAAAAGAAAATGTTTGAAAGTGGGGCCAATATAATGTTCTTGTTTTTTTTGTGTCATTTATTGTCAATTCTCTTTATTATAAGTGTTATATTTCATTTTATTACCTTAAAGGGGTCATCCGATGCCCATTTTCCACAAGTTGATATGATTCTTTAGGGTCTTAATGAAAAGTCTGTAACATAGTTTGGTTAAAATGTCTCAATGAACACCTTTATCAAAAAACACCTTTTTTACCCTGTCAAAAACAGCTCTTTTCAGAGCAAGCCGTTTTGTAGCATTTTCCTTTAAATGTTAATGAGCTCTGCTGACTCCGCCCCTCTCTTCCGAGCTGCTCTCAGAGAGACTTTAGCCGCATTCATCGTGAAACTTGCTAATTAGCACATTATTAGGAAAGGCGATTTGCAAAGATTCATTACAAAACCTTACACTCACTTCTTCTGTAGATGAGGCTCAATCATGAATGATTCGCGCGAACATAGATGCATTTATGTAAATCGGGGGCGCATTCCCTTCAGAAACAAATGTAATCCACTGCGAGTTCAGTGGCTCAGATGTCGGGAGTAAATGACGATTGCTATGTTCATTATTACATCCAACAACAGAACACCTCAATCGCTCAGGAGTCATTCTTGTCTACATCTGCTCCGGCGGTGAAACAACGGCAGACTGATGACAGTCACTCAGGGCGGGTCTGAGGTAAGACACCAGTCCAGTCTGTGCTGAAACGCTGCTGTCAATCAAACTATCGTGGGAGGGGCCTGTCTGTGTGACGTCACACAGACAGGCATTTGAGATCGGCTCGATTTGAGAAAGGGGTAAAGATTCTAGTAGATCAACATAAAACCACTGGGTGGATTTTTATCATTATAGGGTGGTTGTGTACACACACTGCCAACAAACAACTTGTAAAAGTGCATATAGCATTATATGTCTGTACTTTTTTTCTGCACTGGAAGCTCTAGTCACCAAAAGGAATTCCTTGTGTTTGTAAACGCACTTGGCTCTTTATGATTATAGTTTTGACGCGGAATAACGATTAACATTGACAAAAAAGCTGATTACATGTAATCAGTCAATTCGCAGCACTGCGTCATACATAATGACTTTGGATTTTTCACTTTTGAGAAGCAATATGAAAATGTTTACTTTCTTTGCAACCTAATTATTATAAATATTTTATATCATGGCCTTTAATGTTCTAAAAGTTAAATACAATTACTACACCATAACTCTACCCCTTAAAGACACACTTTAGCATTTTTATAACTGAACTCATTAGTCTCTGTATATTCTAATTAGACGTTTGACATCATGATGTAATAAATTATGATAATAAACCGACCATTTCATATAAAAGAACCCGTATTTGCGACCCATTAACACAGTTCAGTACGTGGGGGATGAGTGTATGGGCGGGTCAACCAATCGTGACGTCACATTTGTGGGCGGTGCCAACAGCGTGGGCTAGAATACGAGGGCGGAGTCAAAAACTGTTGACGCCTTGTGCGACTTTTCTTTTCTTACATTCTCTAAAGGGGAGTCTAATTGCACATTCTGTGCTCTGGTGTATGTATATAACATGTTTTACACCTGCTAGTATTTTATTGAGCTTCTGTTGTTTTTAAGTGTTTCATTGTTGTGTAAGTTAAACAGTGCGCCTCTTTTTGTGTGTTTCTTTTTCAAAGGTAATTTTTATGCCAAAACTTTACATGCCTTTGTTTACAAGTTGATGCAAATCAACCCGCCCATATCTCTTGTGCGCCTTTAGTCTCACAAATGATGCTTTCTGCTTCCTGATGCAGTTAAAATGCCCTGCATTTGTTCATTTTAGTAAACACCAACACGGATTATTAAAATGTAGACAGTGGTTGTAAAAACTGTAGTGTAGGCCTGATGTTGGGACCGTTTTGCATTGCATGCACCCCAACATCAGGCTCTCAAAGAAGAGGAAATGCACTGAAAGCTTGGAGGTTCAAACTTAATAAGGACACCTTGATTAATGCACTGAATTCTTTGCTCAAATAGGTCACTTTGGATAAAAGCATCTGCTAAATCACTAAACTGCATTTCTTTTGTCAGGCATTACTTCCAGTGGAAAGGACTAGTTTCCAGAACAGCCATGAAACCGCCTGGTGAAGAAGAGAGTCAGCGGCTAGGCACACTGTTGCTCAACACCCTGGCAAGAGAAATGCGTCTTTGGAGAGCACCAGTCCTTAAGAACGGTTGCATTCAGGTGGGAACATAAGGCTTCTGAACTTCCTTAAAGGGATCGTTCACCCAAAAATGAAAATGTGATGTTTATCTGCTTACCCCCAGGGCATCCAAGATGCGTACACGAGCGCGTACACACCTCACGCACCGGATGCCGTGCGCGCGCCCAAAGACAGTTGGACATAGTGGTCTATTGGAGGTAAAAAATGATATAAATACTGTCCAGTTTCTGGCACAAACTGATCGTTTCGTGTCTTAGGACATCAATGTGTCGTCACGAGCCGCAGGGTTTCATTTGGATTTGTCTGTGCATGTTTTTTTTTACTCTCATAGATTTTGTTACCATTGCCGTGCATTATACGACTGACAGACTGCAACGGTTGGAGTTAAAAATCATCAAATGTGTTCTACTGAAGAAACAAAGTCACCTACATCTTGGATGCCCTGTGGGTAAGCAGATAAACATCACATTTTCATTTTTGGGTGAACTATCCCTTTAACCAGCAAGAACATGAGCTCTACATTTGCCATGTTTCGTGTGCTCTCAGGGTTCAGATATCAGCCCACCTCAGTACCAGGAGGTGATCGTGTGGTTGCGTGAAATGAGCAGCCTATTCCAGTTTTCCTCCGAGACGTTTGCTTTGGGAGTCTATGTTCTTAACAGCCTGCTTGCAGCAGTCAAAGTAAGTGAAACAGTTACTACCTTTGTATCACTAGAAAAGATGAAGGGCACAGAATCAAAGTCCTATTTCTTTCCAGACTCAGCAGAAATACCTCAAATGCGTGGCCATCACCTCTCTGATCCTTGCTGCAAAGATCAACGAGGAAGATGAGGCAAGATATACCAATGTGTCTGTCTTGTTGTAGCACAAACAGAGACTCCCCACACAATTTTTAACCATTCCAGCACGTTTATTGATCTGTTTTTGTTGGTGAACAGGTGATTGCATCGGTTAAAGACTTGCTGGAGCAAAGCAGATGCAAATTCTCAACAGCAGAGATTCTTCGCATGGAGCGAGTCATATTGAACAAGCTGCACTGGGACCTTTTCATCGCCACACCGATGGATTTCATTCACATTGTGAGTCGCAACTGACGTGTCTGCAGAAATCATGCAACTCTTTTAATGTTGCAAACATGAGCAAAAACTGACTTTTGGTCCTTGACGTTGTGCATGTGAAAAAAGCCGCGACGAGTTGCATGCGGTGCGTATTCGGCAAAGGCACTAATCTGGCTTGTACTTTAGCAGTAAAGCAGATAGATAACCCTGCAAAACATCTCCAATACAAATATCCTCTCAGAAATAGGAACTATCTTCATACTTCGTCTTTCCTACATTGTGGGGTTCAGTTGAAACATCTAAAAATATGACTGATGTTCTTTGCACAAGTTAGTGTGGCATAGACACGGTCGAGGGCTGCGTTTCCCAAAAGCATCGTTGATCGCAAGTTCCATTGAATTCTGTTGGTAACTTGCGAGCAAATTGCTTTTGGGAAACGCTCCCCAGATTAATCCGAGCAACAGTTAACACATGGAGAGCAATTGCTGTTTTAGCACACTACAGACAGTCATAAAATAGCCACTAGAAGTGTGAAGTATGTGAAACGAGACCCTGTTAAAAATACGATCCTGATGCTTAAAACAAATTTCGAAAATTTAATTAATATATGGGAGAAACTCATGAAACATGGGTATTATTTCACCCCCAAATCAAACTGATAAATATATTTTGGATAAAGAAAACGAAGCCTGTTTTAGGACCGTTAGGATATTTTGTATGGGAATTCAAATTTAATAGAATTTACCAAAAAACTGCACATTTAAAGGCTGTTTTTGGTGTGAAAAAGCATTATAAGTTTTATTAACAATTTAATTTAGTTAACAATTTTTAAACAATGTAAAAAAAAACTCCTTTTAAGGTTATTTTCAAAACGTGTTTTATTACCAGGAAATATTTTGGAATTACACATTTTACATTTTTAGACACAGGACTGGAAATTATTTTCATGGCACATTTTTCCTTATTTCTCATTAATGTAATGCCAAAAATATTTTTGTATGTCTTCATTATCATAACGTGTAAAAAAAATGTATTACTTAAATTATAAAGTACATTTACTGAATTAATTTTGTGCTGAATAATAATAATAATAATAATAATGCCACAATGTAAAAAGAACCTCGATCGTCCTAAAAAAGCTTTGTTTTCTTTATGCATGCATATGCATTATTTATTTTGGGTTGTTTCTGTGAGATCTACCCATATAGATCATATTATAGATATCTCGACGTCTATAACACGTAGAATAATTCAATATAATTGCTTGTGAAATGAAAAAATATCTAATAGCATAGAAAAATAAACTTCCCAAATAAATATCGCACAATTTAGAATACCTTAAATATATTACCATACAAGGTCCATGTGACTCCCCAGTCAGTCCCTTGGAGAAGTAAACGCTCACATACAGACAGAGATACGAAGGAAAGTCACACTTCCACAGTAAACATTTACAGAAATATTCCACAAGGCAATATGAATTACTACCCTGAACTCGTGAAACTATCACGTCATTCCTATTCAAGCAACATGGCTTATTTCTTTTTCCAAAAAGGATGTTCCTAGAAAACATGTGCATCGATGTGAAATCAGAATTGGCCCTATTTTATTTCTTAATGTACGTTCCTGGATTCATAAGTGCACATTATTGTATTCATCAATGATGATCAGTGTAATCTCGGTTGATGCTAACCAGTAGCCAATTTTGCAAACTCGTATTTGACTTGAATGGTAAATCATCCAGGGAATCAATTCCCAAAAAGTTTTTAAAAAATCATTTTGTTGGGTTGTGCTTGCCTTTGATTGGCTTGCATTGAAGAGAAACAAAACATCTGGATTAGGAATCGGAGCGAGAGACTTATGTTTTAAAAACATGGAGACTATCGAACACGGCACATTTTTTTATAGCCCACTCATGAGGGTCTTACACACACACACACCATTTCTCAAGAGTACAAATACAGACCCTCGCCTCTGTAAGAGATTAGGTTTTTCGGTGGTTCTGTTGGCTTCAGTTCCACGGCCTGCTGATGTCCAGGCGTCCTCAGCTGATGCTGTCCATCTCTCAGAAGAGACCCTGCCTCCAGGCGTCGCTGTGGACCAGGCAGCTGCAGCACTGTATGGCCTGCCACCAGCTCTGGCAGTTCAAGGACTCCATATTGGCTTTGGCCATCATCACTTTGGAGCTGGAGAGGCTGACGCCTGATTGGTTCTCTGTTTTTACCGACCTGCTGAGGAAAGCACATGTAGTCAAGAACACAGCACTGATCTTACAGCTTTTGGGAGATTGATATGCTTGTTGGAATATTATGGGTAAGTGCTAGTGATGCATAGCATTTATATAATGCATCACTAAAATATATATATATATATTTTTTTTTTACTAAAAAACCGAAAGCAGAATTAAAGCAAATTTTTATTTTTTTAAAGATTTAGCCAAAACCTAAAAATAAACTAATAATCGGTAGGGATGTAACGATACACTCAACTCATGATGCAATACGATTCACGATGCTGATTTCACTATATGATTTTATCCTTTTTTTTATTTTATTTTTTTAACAAAGGCAAATTATAAATTAATTATTACTCCGAAAAAAATTTAAATTTCTTTGTGAAATTGAAATGTCAAATAACAACCAAACTGAAATTAAAACAAAGCTCAAATCAAATAAATAATAAAAAACAAACTAAGGCTTTGTCTGTGCTCTTTCCATTTAAAATTAGTCAACCACTGCATTTAACTCACGATCCAAACAAAGATGCTGCATGCATGCAACACGAGCAGTTTCTGAATTAAATTAGATTGTATAATTTCGAAATTTAGGTCTGACTTTTAGTTTTGTGAAACTATGCTACATAAAACATCTGAACGAAACAAAAACCGCAGACGGGCTGATTCGTTTAACATCTCGACCGACTTCAGTCGTCACACATGTTTCTTGATTTTTCAACTGGCTCGGGGTGCATCATTACATCCCTAATAATCAAGCAATTAAGAAAATGTTGGAAGAATCAACAGCAAATATACAGACATTTCACTTGCGCACAAGGCAGTTTTTATATCTACTTTTTATAGCAAATAGATGCTGTTAATCCAGCACTAGTGTCCACTGTTGTTTACCTGTATCCAAGTTGTGTGCAAGAAAAAGACACTGACGGTCAAAACAAAACATGCCATCGGAGCACTATGGCAAGCCGTTTTAACATCTAATCATTAAACATACTAGCATGTATTTTCAAAAAACATTTTGGAAAGATTTATGTTTTTGAGTTGATGTGTTCAACTCAAAAGTAAATATGCACACAATGTAGTCATTTGAATAAATTTTAAATTGTTAATTTGTAAATAAATTAATAAATAAAATGAAACTTACTAGCTTCCCCAGCATTTTGGCGGATAATAGCCTATGGTATATACTGCTTGCCTTTTGCATGGATATTTAGCGTTATTTTACAACGTACAACAACTACAGAGAAATCTAAACCTAACCAGAATAAAGTCAAATGAAGATGATGTTGTTGCGGTGCTTGATGACTCTGGGTGCAGTGGCTTCTACATTCAGGTCCGGAAGAGGACCGTTTACATCCAAATGTTATTTAATTTACACAAAACAAAACCTAGACACAGATTTCTGAATATAAACCACTTAATCTGCCATTTTCAGTAAGATTTACTAAATATGAAGTGTTTGTGCGCCAGCTTTTGTGCGTTTAACTTGAATAATGTCCAACAGAAATTAGTTTTAAAGTAGTGGGTAATTCACTCCTTGGTTTGCTTAAAGTCTACATGTTGCCAATGCATTATATTCAATCTGTTTATTGCAAAATAGTGTAGCAAAAATAGACAGTGCACTTAAATGGTACACAGAGTGTGAATTTGTAAGTTTACTATAGAAATGCTAAAAAGTATTTAAAAGTGTGACTGACCAAATCGACTGGTGGCTACTGATACTTTTTTTTTTTTTAGCATCTATTATCTATTCAATTAGGTACTAATAATTATTTGTTATCTAGTAGTGCTTATTCTTTAGCTACCAGTACATTTTTTATATATTCTAGTACTTATTCATTAGATATTAGTACACATTTATTGAATACTAATACCTATTTCAAATGTTACCAGTAAGAATTTTTTGGTCACATTTTATTTAAGGTCCAATTCTCACTATTAACTATGACATTTGTCTCAATAAACTCCTAATTTGCTGATTAATAATAGTTAGTAAGGTAGTTGTTAGTTTAGGTATGGGGTGGATTAATGGATCTAACATATGCTCATGCAGAATAAGACATTAATATGCGTTTTATAATTCCTAATAAACAGCCAAAATGCTAGTTATATGCATGCTAGTTCATAGTGAGAAATGGTCCTTTAAAAAAACAACAACAAAAAAGTGTTACCGTGCTAGTTGCATTAAAGTAGATACTTGTACATTTTAAGGATTGAAATGTTTAAACGGCTTGTAATAAAACATCTCTGTTTGGGTCTGTGATTTCAGGCACTGTACAATGGTTTTAGCCAAAACCGAATTTTTTTTTTTTTTTTTTGGTCAAATATTTTGGGTTGCTGAAATTTTGTTGCATCACTATTAACTGTTTTTGTCAAATGAATAAATAAAATAATTGTCCAAAAATGAACAATCTGCTCACCATAATGTTATTACAAAACCCGTATGGCTTTTTAATTTGCAGAAATCAGGTCTCTCTTTGAAAACGTAGTGTATGTTTCTTACACAAAGTTGTTGCATGGCTTCTGAAGACTTTAGCATCATATGGTCCACTTTTATGGTGCTGTCAGTGACAGAATTTCAGATTTTTGTCAACTACAACTCCATGAAGTACTTTGCCATTCATCGCAGAGCTGTGCCATTTGAGTTTGGGCATAATTTCACTCACATGGATGTTTGGATTTGTTCTAGATGGAGAGCAGAGTTCATCTGCTGCAAGGAGACGGTGGATGAGTACCTCACCGGCCTCGAACGCTCCTTACCCACCAACACGTCTACATTTTGGACGCCGCCAGCATGCTGGTGTTCAGAGGACATGACATGCAGGAGGATGATGGAGATGGGAACAGAAAGGGGACCCAGACGTGGATGACTTCTATGACGGTTTCTGGTGCCTTTATGATGAGGACATGTCAAAGAAAACAGGATATGCACGAGCAAATCTCGCCTTGTCCTCCGTTACGACCCTCTTCTAGTTAATAAGCTAACATGTGGTTTTGAGAAAGTTGGAAGCAGATAAAAGATGGCCAAGGCACTTTCTATTTCTTTTATGAAAACTTTATGCAGCACTTTGACCATATTTAAGATTCCTTTGTTTGATCTTTTTTTTTTTTATTCCTTTTATTTTTGTACTTTGCGTTTTATATTTTTGTATTTTCATATGCGTTCTTCATACTGCAAGTGCGCTTTAATGATTATGGTGCTTAAACAGAAATCAATTTGTTGGCCAGTTGATTAATTCCTTAATGGAGTTATGCTTTATAGTGTTATGCGTTTTGGAATTTATATCTTTTGATATCTTCAGAATAAAGTCTTGATTTGTAGTATTAATGTGAAGAGGAAATTACATTTCTATTCAGATATGATTTTCCCCCCCTAATGTTTTAACCAAAAACACCTCGTCCCAACGCTTTAAGGCAGCTACAGATACCAAATTCCTGCTTCTCTGAAATGAAACCAATGGAAATTTCCTTTTCTAAAAACAGCAGATTCTTGTGTCTTTCTGTGGAATAAAAGCAGACTATTAACACTACGCACATTCTTCCTAGTTTTCTCGTGTCAGGGTAAATGTGCAATTACAGCACCATAGAGGAAAATATAGTTTAAATATACATTTCTGCCATTATTTACTCACCCAGTTGTTCCAATCTCTTGAAAAATAAAGTAATATAGGTTTTGAATAAGGAAAATACATGATAAATTTGAGTAAACTATACCTTTAAGTAATAATTTGTAACGCAGCACTTTTTTTTTTTTAAGAGATACTTCTATTCAGCACGGACGCCTTAAATTGATCAAAAGTGACAGTAAAGACATTGTATAAGGTTTCAAAACATTTCTATTTCAAATAAATGCCGTTCTTTTCAACTTTCTATTCATCAAAGAATCCTGAAAAAAATAAAAAGCATTACGGTTTCCCAAATAATTTGAAGCAGCACAACTGTTTTTAACATTGATAATAATCAGAAATCAGCATATTAGACTGATTTCTGAAGATCATGTGACACTGAAGACTGGAGTAATGATGCTGGAAATACAGCTGCGCATCACAGAAATAAAATACATTGTACAATATGTTCACATAGAAAACAGCTATTTTAAATTATAATATTTCACAATTTTTACTGTATTTTTGATCAAATAAATGCAGTCTTTGTGGGCAGAAGATATTGACCACAAACTTGAAAAACGGTGTGCAGAATAACATTCCCATCACACCATTTATTAACCAAGAAAAGTGTTCGGTATACCACAAAAAAAAGCATGTTTGCAACAGCCAGCCAGAAATGCGTTTGACACCCCTGACCTGAATATGTTTATTTAATGTTCAGCTTTCACCTCTGCCTTCATTTCTTTTCACCTCAACAAAGTTTCACTTTATGTATATATCAAGCAGCACAAGGAAATCAGGGGGAGCGTTTATTTCTAACATCAGTTGACAACATTGCCCCTTATGCAAATGAAGATCTGTAGGAAGTTACCTTAGTTCAGATGGCCTTTACAATATAACCTGAATACCATACAGCCTTATATGCTCCAAAATACAAAAAAATATAATTTGCATATCTGTCGTCATGTACTTTTAAAAACAGCACCAATAGTAACAGACTGTAGAGAAAGCCATGCAGGCTTATATAATAATAAAATCATACACGTGTGCATTAGTGCACTGTGCTTATGAGTTTGGCTCAGATCTTAAATACTACTGTACTGTACTTTGGCAAGGGAAACATGTACTACTCAATACGTACGTCACAAAATTGGCCTGACTGTAAGACAGATGGACAGATGGTTAATACCAAAACAAAATGTGTATTAAAACAGAACAGAACAAAACAAAAACAAACCGGTCCCAAAAATTAAATGGGGTTGACGAGGGAAGGGCATTAAAAATGACCCCGCCCACCTGCATCTCTCTGTCTTCCCATCAGGATCTTTGGTCCTTCAGCACAATGTCATGAGGAACATGCCAAAAAACAAAAGCTGATGTTAATAGAGGAAAGCCCACGGATGGCCTGCGATGCGCTCATAAATTAACTGAAAGAAAACAAACACAAAACAAGAAAAAATGAATCAGAAAATAAAATTAAACTGAAGAGGATGTAGAATGGAAACAATGCAAATAAACTAATATGAATGCAAGCGTATCAAGAAACTCAAACACACAAGCACGTTGTGATACAGCGAGTAAATGGACGTATAATATAACTTCATTAACTTGGTTGAGAGTTTCAATTTCAATCACATTCAAACAGAAAATAACACATTTAGAATATTCTCCGGAATATCAGTCACATTTTTATCATCTGAAACAAAGCAACCTACATAATCCAAACCACATTAGGCACTCGAAACGTTCAGAATTAGAATGAAAGAGGTACATAAATTGGTCCCACTTTAGTTTAGGAACCAATTCTCACTATTAACTCTGACTTTTGCCTCAATAAACTCCTAATTTGCTGGTTATTAATAGTTAGTAAGGTAGTTGTTAGTTATAAGAATAAGGCATTAATATGTGCTTTATAAGTAGTAATAAACAGCCAATATGCTAGTAATATGCATGCTAATAAACAACTAGTTAATAGTGAGAACTGGTCCTTAAAATAAAAAGTGTTACCCTTACGTTTATTTGTATTGTGCATTTCCAACACGCTGGCAGTTTCAGTTTAGCTTTAAATAAATGTAATTTATAATGAATGCCACAATAATTTATGTTTGTTTTATACTGTATGTATTTTAGTTCAGAAATGAAAACGGTGTTTAAAATGTAAACATGGCTATATTTACCCGTATTTCACCTAATTCTAAATGTAATGACCAGGTGGGACTTATACCATATTTTCTGGTAAAAGTTGCACAAGACTATATTAAAAGCAGATTTCAATGGGTGGATCCACGTCAGGCACAAACCACAAAATGGATGCTCTGGAAATGTAACACGCAGATACCATCATCAACCACAAGATGGTGCTAGATAGAGGTCAGAACTGGCTGCCAGTCTGAATTTAACTCGAATATATTTGACAAAGTTGAAAATCAATGGTTCTTGGAAAAGTGCTGGAGAATCTGCAGTGCTGCGGCAAATGAAAAGATATTTTACCCAGCAGTATTTACTTACTATTTCAGCAGTATTTACATTTATGCATTTAGCAGACGCTGCGACTTACAGTGCATTCAGGCTATACATTTTTTTACCAGTATGTGTGATTTGAACCCACGACCTTTTGCGCTGCTAACGCAATGCTCTACCACTGAGCCACAGGAACAGTATAAAGTAAGTATACTGTGTGCAGTATGCAAATTGTGGGTATGCACTGAAAGTAATATCATCCGTGGCTTCTGATATCTGATGGCCAAAAGTAATATTTCGGGATGCCTTTGGGGACACCAAATATGCCAAAAATTGTCACGTCCTGGATTTTAGCTATTTATATATGCTTATATGAAGAGTTCATGATTTGGATTTCATTTCACACCTGATGTAAGAACAGCTAAATCTCTGCACTTGGAGAAAAAAAAGATGAAAGGATAAGAAGAGCAAACTCACTTTTTCTTGTCTTTGTCCTTCTTGAGGGGCTGTGAGAGCGAGAGGGTCTCGGCGGCCACCTTCCTCCTGTTGAAGGCGTTCATCTCCTCCTCCATCTCCCGTCTCTTCTCCTCCACCTTCCTCTTCTCCTCCTGGTGCATGCGCTTCAGCTGCTCGAACTTCTCATGTAACTGAGGACAGACACACAAGTGAGCGGGATTCCTGAAAGTTATGCCAGAAACTTTGTTTGAACATGCACTATTTCCACTTGCATCTTGTCTAGCAGGTTTTCATTGGTTTTATTTAAAGGTCCACTGAAGTGCATTGAAACAATATGTTGATGTCATTTCAGCTGAAACAGGAAGACAAGGCGGGACATATAGCTACAGCTCCGCCCCTTTTTAAAATAGCCAATAGTATTTAGTTTACATCACAGCTCGGCCAGAACCGTTGCTTGAGCTCAGTAAAGCCGCGTTTGACAGCTTATGACAGCTTATTAGATTCTATATGAAGCTGTTACTAAAGCAAAACCGTGATCATAATCATGCTGAGGATGCGTAGCTTGAGAGGCGAGTAATTTATGTTGGTTCATGGCACCGGTGTTATCTCTTCTACTCGTCAGTGCTGTTTCTACTGCAGAGCCTGTCTAATCATTTCTCCTCCTAATCTCATCCATATCGATTTAAAATATGGCATTGTGTGTAGAATTCAAATGGGTCCGATAGGTTTTATGGCCTGTGCCGACTCGTCCATATGACCCGCTCTGTGCTATCAGACTTCTTTCGCCCCAATGGAAAACACATTTACACTGTCTGGATCGTTCCTTATCCACTATATAGTGCACTATGTGCCATTCACCATACAGAAAATGCCAATTCTGTGAACGAGTGACCGATTTCAGTCGAGGCTTCAGCGTATATTTATAGTGTCAGGGGCGGGACGCTTCGGATCCTTGAAAGCATTTGATTGGACAGAAAATCTGATGAGAAGCTGAAGTGCAGAGTGATGTCATCAAAATCATTGATCCATATTGGCGGAAGTGAGAGACCATTTTGAATGCTTATATCTTGTAAATGTGAATTTTGCCATTGTTTTGGAGCAAACATATTCGTACTAAAAGCCAAAAAACTTCAATTTTGATTTCATGGGGACTTTAAGATGACTGGTTGGAGTCTGATGGTTGATGTTTTAAAGAAGAATAAACCATAATGAGGCAGTAACTAACCTCTCTCTCCTTCTCCTTCAGCTCGGCCTCGGTCTCCTTCACTTTGTTCACAAACATCTGCCGCATCCCCTCTTCCTTCCTTTGCAGGTCTCCAAGAAACTCCTTCCTTTTGGCTTCATATGTCTCCTGTAGACTGTAGAGGAAAAAAAAGTATATACACCATACGACAAAGAGGAAAGTTAGCCGCAACACACGTTTATAAACAACTGAATGTTATCGCTCATTGGTGAAGGCGCTAATATAGTCGTAGTAATTATAGTTATGGTTCCTGTGTGAACAGGCCTTCACCTGCATTATGCTTTGTCACCTATGGGCGGGATTTTAAAAAGGGAACAGCAGCCCAAAACAATGCTTAAATGGCCACAGTATTTCATTAACATTAATGTCACAGACAAAGTAACACAGAATTGAAGAACACTTGAGTTATTTCACCTAAAACCTGCTTGGTAATAATGTGCAGCTCACTAGGTAACGCACCTGAAAGGCTGGCTGTCTGGGTCGGTGTCTTTGAAGCCCATCTCCTCTAGTTTACAGCGCCTGTAGAGTTCGTAGTGCCTGGCGTGAGTCTGTTCTCGCAGGTCCTCCATGTTCACTCTGATCAACATCTCCCGCAGCTTTACGAAATCACAGTGACTCTCATTCTCCACTGCAATACACATGCACATGATCACCGTCAATACAGATGGAAAACACGATAAACTGTCGGTCAACTACAGCTACAAGCCAAAGACTCGAATTCAGATGAATAATAACACCAGAACTTCTTTATCTGTCTTTGCTTTTAGTATTATGCTGTTAATTACCAAAAAATTGCTGCCCATAAGAGATTAATTATGCATAATGTCATTAAATTTTGCGACATTTATAAGTTATTTTCATTGTGTTCTGATTGATTTTTTAAAGACTAGGATTACGCAAAAGCAAACACACACACCATCTTTAATTACACTGATGAATTAAATTAACTCATCAATACATCTGAAAAGTACAATATTGAAATCCATTCAAGAGTTTAGAGTCAGTAAGAATTTTATTATATTAAGTAATATCAAGAATTGTATTCAGGAAGGTCACATTAAATTAATCAAAAGTGACAAGTAAAGACATTTATGTTTCTTTTGAACTTTCTATTTGTCAAAGAATCCTAAAAAATATTAAGCAACTGTTTTCAACACTAATAAAAATACAACAAATAAGCATTAGAATGATTTCTGAAAGATCATGTGACAAAAACAGAAAACAGCTATTTGAAATTGCAATAAAATGATAATAATTGCAATATTATTTCACAATATTTACTGAATTTTTAATCAAATAAATGCAGCATTGGTGAGCACAAGAGAACCCAAAACTTTGGAACTCTAAATTTTGGAAATTCAAAATTTGAGATATTAAGTCATTTTAATTTAAAACAGTGTTTTGACAGTCTTAAAAAGTATTAATAATCTGCATTCTTATAAGTATGTAGGACCACTGAACGCTGTACTAAGTATGGCGCAATTAGTTCTGCAAGTATTGGTTTTAATTTCTATTTGACATTTGAATTCATGCAGAAACACTCTGAGAGTCACAAAGTCAACTGCTGTTCTACATGAACTGCTCTACATTGAGCATCTTTCATGCAGCACGAGTCTCTACTTAAGCTGGAGGACTAATTAAACTGAAAAACATGACTAATGACGTGACCTTATCTGTGGCAGAGCTCTCTCTCTCTCACATCTGAGAAAACACAGTAATTAGCTCCCGTCTAGAGTGGCATTTATCGCCGCTTTGATTGATGGGATTGTTTTCACATCAAAAGCATAGTAAAAATACCCCTCAACCAGCATCCGCAGGGAGAAGCAGGGTTCAAATGAAAGTCCCAGTGTGGCTGATGTACTCCAGCCCCTCGAGCATGATACTCTCCAGTGACAGAGTAATGCTCATCTATTACAGCTCAACTAAAATAGCCAACACAAGAGACCAAACCGCAAGGACATTTCTGCTCCAGCTTACCTTGAACGACTCCCCACGGATACTGCCTGGCCCTCACCGTCTTATTCCCCACCTTCACCTCCTCCACACTGCCCACCACAGCAAAGGGAAGATGGGCCTAGAATAAAGACAACCAAAGGCTACATGATAAAAACATCAATCAAGTACTAGTCGACTAGGAAAACACTACTCACAACTGATTTCATTTGCAATAATATGCACCGTAACAATATAATGTCCTTTCTCACTGAATCCCACCGTTTCAACTGAATGCATAGTGTGTTTATATGGATACATGAGGCTGAGGTGATGAGGTGAATATTAGCAAAAGTAATTGCAAAGTGCTACAAGCAACCCTCTATGCACACCTTGACAATAAATTTACTTGCCATTGGCTAGTCATTTTTTTGTTTACTCAACAGACTAAATATATAGTCCTGAAATTGCTATGATTGACAGTGATAACTGCAGCAACAAACGAGAAAACATTTGACAAACCTATGTTAAAACAGACTTGTGCATTAAGTGTCGTAGTATAAATGCAGACTAATAGACTTGCAACAGCAACATAGACAAGAATAAAAAATGTCTGTGCTGGCTGAATACATTTCACATCTTCTAAAGTTAAAAGATTTGTTTGTTGTTTTTTAAATGTTTAAAGGTCTTTAATGCATTATTTACATCTAATAATTATTAGCATTAATAATGAACTTATTTAATTCGTTTTGTATTTTCAAATAGTTGAATAATTAACCCTTCTAAGCTGCTGGAGTCTGGGCTTATTTTTTCTTCATCCTTCATCTTAATGGCATGAGACTTTGTGACTTTTCCTGCACTTGCTATTCTTCATACTTCAGTACAATAAAGTGTTGTTTGTTATAATGGCCATTTTATAATACACAAAACGTGTTAAAAGAACTATACTGGGGAGTGGAAATAGAAAATGAGCTACTACGTGGTTCTCTGCAGCCAGTTTCATTTTAAAAGTGTTCGTTTTCCACCAGATGACAGAAATCATCATGTTATCTATATGAATGAAAATGAGAAACGCAGATCTTTTTTTAAAAGTTAATTTTACTGTATAACTCTAAAGTAAAAAAATAAAAAATAAGGTGTGTAAAATATTACATGGGTAAAATATAAAAAATTGTTACAATTAATTTATTGTCTGGGTCACTTTACTTTACTTTATTGTTCAGCCTTGGCTGAAAATTGGTCTTTGGTCTCGCTTAACATACAACAATGACAAAGGCTTTAGAACATAAGTTGCAGCACTTTTCAGATGATTAAAAATAAAAAAAATTCTGGAAAATGTGGTCAAAGTATGAGTAAAGGCTGGAATACACTACATGACTTTTCCCCAGATTTTTGCCCTGATTTACAGTCTGGAGAAGTTGACGCTAGTTGGCGAAAGTCAGAGGCAGTCTGCAGATTTGAGTTGACAGATTTAATAGAAAATCACGTAGTGTATGATGGTCACAGACTACGATTTTTTAGCTTCAGACTATGAATCTATCCAGTCGGAGGATATCAAACATGTTAGACATTTTAGAACAAACTGTTTTCAAGATACATTACAAGTTTGTTGAGAGCGTAACGATTTTAAAGTCTGGTAGTGAGTGATCCTCAGTCGTTTAGTTATTCCTCTGTGACTATTTACAAACTCGGTAAGTGTATGATGTCTAGCATTTAAACTCTGTTCAGATTTTGTGTACTGTGGTCAAGCCTTAAATGCAAATGTTTTTTTTATTGCTGATTTTAAATCTTGTGTTAAGGCATATTCACTATTCTTAATGAAATAAACTACATTAAAGCATGTAGTTGAAACCACTCTTGGTTAAAAGACAATATGCCACAAAAAAGAAAATTATGTCATCAAAGTTGATATGTGAATGAGAGCCTAAATGAAATCGGTTCATCATATAAAGCAATAGTGTCACTTCAGAAAACTTAGATTAAACATATGCACATTTGTCGGCACTGATGGCCTCGTGGGCTAGTTAATGTAGCACTGTTACGATTTGGGCTTCCCAAGTTCGGGTCACGGCTCACGGACCTTCCTGTCCACCTACTGTCCTATCTAAATAAAGGCATAAAACGCCAAAAATAATGTTTGTGCATATCACTTACATTAGCTATAAACGTAATTTTTATTAAATAAAAAGCAATGAAATACACATTCACATCTGGAACCGAATTCAACTCGTACTTTGTGAGTGGTCTAGTTAATGTAGCACTGTTACGATTTGGGCTTCCCAAGTTCGGGTCACGGCTCACGGACCTTCCTGTCCACCTACTGTCCTATTTAAATAAAGGCATAAAACGCCAAAAATAAATCTTGCCAAAAAAAAAAAACATATAGACATGTTTGTGCATATCACTTACATTAGCTATAAACTTAATTTTTATTAAATAAAAAATGTAATAAACAAAAGCAATGAAATACACATTCACATCTGGAACCGAATTCAACTCGTACTTTGTGTCTTTTATGTGGTCATCTTGAGCATTTGTATAATATTGTACAATATACTGTTTTTTTTTAATGATTCAGCATTTTGATAACATATATGGCTTTTGTAACTGTCGTATAATATTACACATTGTGAGTACTGGCTGAAAACCACACTCAGACTGCAAAAATAAATATTCATTTAATGTCAGCAATTCATGTACATATAATTTTCATTATATCATTATTTTATAATCAGCCAATTAGATTCAGCTGCGGCCTAGCGGTTTACTCACATGCTACTGGATGATGCCTGCAATGAAGTAAAACAAATCTTCAGTGTAAAGGTAATTTGTTTGTTCACAATTAAACTCCACAGAGCTCCCTTTTAATTTAGGGCCCCATGAATCTGTTTTACTTCCGCCTATGTCATGTGACCTTTCCAACGTGATTACATAATGTGTGAAGTCACGGACACACATCGCAGAGCTAGTGCGAGACGAGCATTTGTGGTTAAAAATATCTTTATTTTTTTTTAATTTTTTTTTTAGAAAATGACCGATTGGTCTAAGCAGTAAGCAGTTTTTGTACCTTTCTTCTTTGTTGATCTGGTCCCCAAAGCCCACCGTGTCGACGATAGTCAGTTTTAGGTGGACGTTGCTCTCTTGCAAGTCGTATGTTCTGGGCCGCAGGTAAACACCGTTTTGGTAATGGCTGGCCTCCTCATTTTCAAACATGGTGTTAAAAAGGGTGTTCATTAATGTCGACTTGCCGATGCCTGTCTCACCTGACGTTAAGAGAATGACTGATTAGCATTTCTACTACAAGATCAGATGTTGAGCTAGCGTAGAGTTTAAACAGGCTGTTAATAGTTGCTTACCCACACAGAGGATGTTGAAGCAGAAACCCTGAGTCACCGATTTACTGACCAGCTGATCGGGCAGACTGTCAAAGCCGACATGACCACCAAGGCTGAGGTTACGCTTTTCTTCATTCTATGGAGGAATCAGAGATTTAGTCCTTGAGGTTGACATGGACTGAAATAAATAAGGCTCACATAAAGGGCAAAGCAACAAGAAGTTTGAATGAATTAATATAACAATGCAATTGTGGATAATGAGTGATGGTGTACTGGTCAAGCCAATAAATCAGCAACGATTGGGCCATTTTGATTAGCAATGACTGATAGCCCATGCTCGCTTGGACAAAAAAAAAAAAAAAGTGTTACCGCTCCTCTGTCATTCCTAATATCCTTGTCAATGAATAATGCACATTTTGTCTTATATCATTATTATTATTCAGAAAATATTTTTATGTCGTCGTGCATGTACATGTTCAATTACTAGAACGAAATAGTTTTAGCTGATATCACATACAAAGGCTTTATTTTAGCCACCATCCCCACTTTCTAGATATTAGACATTTCTAGATATTTGTATCAATATCAGTCACCAAAAACTCACATTGGTTGACTAATGAGGGCTTAGGTCATATTTTATAGCATTTTGTGTTATTATAGATATTTGGCTGATTAAGCTGATATTTGTGTGCAGAATATGAGATTTTTTTTTTCACGTGGCTCAAACAAACAAAACTTCATTTCCAGGTTTTAAAACTACTGTTTTATTTGACTATTTGACTTAAAGCATGCGGTTTCATTTATTGTCAATGGCATTTTTTGTCTAAAAAAAGGCCAAGCAGTATATATTTTTAATATCAGCAATAACATTTTTAAAAAATCTGTTAATCACCGTAACTGAACATACACAAATGCCTCTTGCCTCAACATACAAACTTGACTCCAACATGCATCTATTTTATACTTCACAATTTCCATTGACAAAAGAAATTTGAATTAACAGCAGCTTTATTTCTGCTTTGGCCACACTTAACAAAATAGCTTTGACAATCTAAAGTAACAGCAGACGGTAATCAAAGAGTTGCAATGTAACAGAAGTAGCATCAGATCTTTTCTCTTGTATTGTGAAACAGATTATTGAAAAGAAACAATTGCGGGGCTGGACTTATGCATCAGTTCAATGCATCGGTTGTTGATTGGATGGATGCAATTGATTGTAAGAAATAGGTAGGATTTAAGAAGACTAAATGATTGGAGAAGTTTAACATACTTCATCAGAAAGAAGTCTCATTTCATCTAAAAGATTAAGACATTTTGATTATACGGTGAAACGGTTTTTAAAAAGTGAAACATGCACGAAAGAATCTATGACAGGCATATAGAAAGCAGCTATGCATTTCACGCCGACTTCAAAGCATTTCTCAAATTAAAATCCTATAATTCAGCACCAAACTAATCTACAAATCCACTAAAAGGCTTTCATCACACTAATGAGTTCCCTTAAACTGTGAAATCAATGCGCTCCTCCCTTGTCTGGCTTTGTCTTCTTCCCCAATGCAGGGCACATATTTGGTGAATGATGTCACGGAGACGATCACTATGCACACTACTGAGGGAAGCAGCAGTTCTGCTGGCGTAACACGCATAAAGCACAAAAGGAATTCTGGCTGAAAAAAACGGCACCGACCCCCGTGTCATTTCAAAGCTGAGGCACTAAAGGGTAGATCCAGCATTAGGAGGTGAAGGGGAAATGGCTGAAAGCATTTTTGGAAAACAGGCAGTCTGGAGGAGGAAAAAAAAAACACTTGGGAAGGCTTGAACAATGCCCATACAGGGGCTGATAGCAAATGCCCCCGCCGCAGGGGAAACATTTCCCCTCAGGGGGCAGTAGATCAAGAGGAAATGGAGCAGCATTTGGGCCCCACAACAATATTTTCTCAACCCGCCCTCACAGTGACAGGCCGAATTCATGCACGCTGACAGAACACTGAGAGCTGTGTGCAAATTGAGGAACATTCCATGCGTTATTTTGTGAAAGAATCACCCCATCCACAAACACTTAAAAAAAACAATCGCTCCAAACATCACTGATTTACATTCTTCTTTAACAGAGATATTTTGAATAATGTACTGGTTGCAGTTGTCCATTTTTAAGCTTCAAAAATGATTGGAGAAGTTTAACATACTTCATCAGAAAGAAGTCTCATTTCATCTAAAAGATTAAGACATTTTGATTATACGGTGAAACGGTTTTTAAAAAGTGAAACATGCACGAAAGAATCTATGACAGGCATATAGAAAGCAGCTATGCATTTCACGCCGACTTCAAAGCATTTCTCAAATTAAAATCCTATAATTCAGCACCAAACAAATCTACAAATCCACTAAAAGGCTTTCATCACACTAATGAGTTCCCTTAAACTGTGAAATCAATGCGCTCCTCCCTTGTCTGGCTTTGTCTTCTTCCCCAATGCAGGGCACATATTTGGTGAACGATGTCACGGAGACTATCACTATGCACACTACTGAGGGAAGCAGCAGTTCTGCTGGCGTAACACGCATAAAGCACAAAAGGAATTCTGGCTGAAAAAAACGGCACCGACCCCCGTGTCATTTCAAAGCTGAGGCACTAAAGGGTAGATCCAGCATTAGGAGGTGAAGGGGAAATGGCTGAAAGCATTTTTGGAAAACAGGCAGTCTGGAGGAGGAAAAAAAAAACACTTGGGAAGGCTTGAACAATGCCCATACAGGGGCTGATAGCAAATGCCCCCGCCGCAGGGGAAACATTTCCCCTCAGGGGGCAGTAGATCAAGAGGAAATGGAGCAGCATTTGGGCCCCACAACAATATTTTCTCAACCCGCCCTCACAGTGACAGGCCGAATTCATGCACGCTGACAGAACACTGAGAGCTGTGTGCAAATTGAGGAACATTCCATGCGTTATTTTGTGAAAGAATCACCCCATCCACAAACACTTAAAAAAAACAATCGCTCCAAACATCACTGATTTACATTCTTCTTTAACAGAGATATTTTGAATAATGTACTGGTTGCAGTTGTCCATTTTTAAGCTTCAAAACGGTTCATAAAATTACTAACGACCATGGCTTCATCTGTATCACATTACTAGATTTGGAAAATGATGAGGGATCCTTTGGGTGAACACTTTCTCAAGACAAATTAGATTTGAATTTCCATCATTTGGACCAGCGGCTAATAAGATGATGATTTAAAACTATAACTCTGCAGGGAACAGTGACGCCATCCATAGACGATCTATAATGGAGTCTAGGACAACACAGATTGTTCAAGGCAGATGGGTTCTCAGAATGACAGTGGAGAAGAGCCAAATTGGGACGGCTCCATTCTCACCCCCTACATACACCTGAACATGTGCGCTTCAGCAAACTGACACAACCCTCATCGGAAATTTCGCTGGCATCCCATCTGATATGAAAGGAGGAGGGGCCGACGTGGAGAAGAATGCAGATGGTCTAGGTTTTTTTTCGCAGTATGGCATCAACAAAAAGCAGACTGGGTTTTATCTGCTTTTTCTATAAGAGATCTCCAGCAACTGCGTGCACAAACACAACTGACTGAGAAATTGCATGTCATCTTAAATCTGAAGACAAGTGTAAAGTTTTGTATTTAATACTCTACTCTAATAAATTACAGTACAAACACATGACACCCTTAAGGCCTTTATGTTCTTGCCAAATAGGGTCTTATATCATTCGAATCACGTGATGTTGGTGTTTATTAATGTCAGTGGCATCTAAGCATGAACAGGATGTTGACTCATCTCAAAACACATATAGCTTTATATAACAGTAACTACATCAGCCCTGCCCTGAAACTAGAGTATGATACAATAAATGAAATTAACGTTGAACAGGACCGTCTTGTTCTTAGCATCCTTCAGTAAGAAGACTGCACTATAGAAAGATATTTGAGATTAGAAGGGATAGTTCCAGAAATGTAAATTATTATTTATTATTAAATGTAACATGTAAATTATTAACTAAGATCTTAGAGCTATGGTAGTGAGCTCATCAGCCCAGTCACTTACACTATTTAGCAAATTTCCATAAGTCACCAGAACATTATGAGGGCGTGTAAATGACAGAATTAAAATTTTTGGGTGAACTGTCCCTTAAAGCTTTTTTTTTGCCCATTATGTAATTAGAATTAAAACTGACCCTCCACAGCTCAATGCAGTAGATCAATATGGCGCCTAAAACCACACAAACCTCTAATCAAAAGGCATTAACTGTGAGAGCACACTTACATTTCATTCAGCCAATAGCTCAACGTATTGTTAAAACAATGCTTGTATTCAAAGTTTAGAGTCTAACAGAGACTTTTACAGCAATGCACCATGTTTCACTTCCACAGCACATACAAACTATTATCTAGCCTTCTCGAACCCAAACAATCAAGAGGGCTTCCTCAAAATTAGGAGTGGAAAAGTAATTCCCTGAGCATTCCCAGGCATCCATCCTGGACAATCAGTACTCTTAACACATCTACGTTAACGTCACTCAAAACACAAAGTTAATAAACCTGCTTAAAGGATTAGTTCACTTCCAGAATAAACATTTCCTGATAATTTACTCACATCCATGTCATCCAAGATGTTCATGTCTTTCTGTCTTCAGTCGCAAAGAAATTAAAGGTTTTTGAGGAAAACATTCCAGGATTTTTCTCCATATAATGGACTTCAATGGGGACCAACGGGCTGAAGGTCCAAATCGCAGTTTCAGTGTAGCTTCAAAGAGCTCTACACGATCCCAGCCAAGGAATAAGAGTCTCATCTAGCAAAACCATTGCTTATTTTCTTTAAAAAATTATACACTTTTTAACCACAAATGCTCATCTTGCACTAGCTGGACTTCATGCATGATGTAATCACGTTGGAAAGGTCACGAGTGATGAAGGCGAAGGTAATAAAACGATGTCGGGCGGTTTTGAAGTTGGAGGAGAAAATGAGATGGAGTTTTCCGTCCTACCCTTCCTTTCTGAACCGGAGCACACAGACGAAGAGCTAACCATGCATGACCTTTCCAACCTGGTTACGTGATGAGTGAATTTGCAGACGCGCATCGCGGAGCCAGTGCAAGATGAGCATTTCTCGTTAAAAAGTATATACATTTTAATTTTTTTAAGAAAATGAGCAATGGTTTTGCTAGATGAGACTCTTATTCCTCGGCTGGGATCGTGTAGAGCTCTTTGAAGCTGCACTGAAACTGTGATTTGGACCTTCAGCCCATTGGTCCCCATTGAAGTCCATTATATGGAGACAAATCCTGGAATGTTTTCCTCAAAAACCTGAATTTCTTTGCGACTGAAGACAGAAGGACATGAACATCTTGGATGACATGGATGTGAGTAAATTATCAGGAAATGTTTATTCTGGAAGTGAACTAATCCTTTAAGCAGGTTTATTAACTTTGTGTTTTGAGTGACGTTAACGTAGATGTGTTAAGAGTACTGATTGTCTAGGATGGATGTCTGGGAATGCTCAGGGAATTACTTTTCCACTCCTAATTTTGAGGAGAAAAAATCCTGTAATGTTTTCCTCAAAAACCTTAATTTCTTTGCGACTGAAGACAGAAAGACATGAACATCTTGGATGACATGGGGGAGAGTAAATGATCAGGACATTTGTATTCTGGAAGTGAACTAATCCTTTAAACTCCCAAAGGTAGGATGGACTGCCACGGTTTTTCTGGTGAAGCTTGTTGACCAATGAAGTCTTGCTTAAGGACATTAAGAAAGATGAAGGAAGTTAAGAAGCCTGCTGGGGACACCAGATTACCAGCATCCAAAAAAAAGGTATTTTCAGCAAAATGGCTTATCAACAGCATCCTGCTTCGTTGCATTTACACAGACTGAAATCTTACTGCATTCTTGTAATCTTCTTAACCTTCACACCATCAACCAGATTCTCAAATATTCCAAAGATCCCATAGTTTGACCGTAGACCATCAGATATCACACATCCCTTTTCGTCGCTCTCATCTGTGATCTCAAACTGAAGGGCCACCATGTTGGCCCCAAACTTTACAAACAGCTGCGAGAATGAAGACAGCCTTTCACTGATGCAGTGATGTTTCAATTGGGATTTGGGAGCAGTAAAACACTAAAGATGTCAATAAAGTGGTAACTGAGTGAACATGTTGCCTTCAAAAGCAATCACGTGCCGCAATCTTGCATACCACTGAAACACTCCAACAGTGCACCGACATCTGTGCGTGTAGCCTAAATAAAGATGATCACAAGTAACATTCAGTAGACTGAACATACGTTTTTCGTTCACAAACAATGTAGAAATACCTTATATGGCTAGAATAAGCCTATTAAGAGAGATAATACACCTGTAGTAAACACACACACACACACACACACACACACACACACACACACACACACACACACACACACACACACACACACACACACACACACACAC